>NC_084550.2:35602500-35630000 GCF_033978685.3 Nerophis lumbriciformis | reverse complement strand
TCGCCTCGTGTGGGGTGGAGGCCAACGTCCGAGCCCCCGGAGAGTTTTTTTCTCATGAGGATGTGCGAGGGAGGCAGGGGGGGCAACTGGTTCCTGAGGCGGAAGTCACTGTCCCGCAGTGAACCGCAGGCTGAAGACGTGGACATGTGGTTTCTCCTACGCCGTGACCTCAGAGGACAGGATTGGGTTTTTGTACTCTGGATTGAGTTGTTGTCAGAGCAGGGACGATGATACAAAAAAAATGTTTGGAGGAGAAAAGGTGAGTGTTAAGTACGGAGGGGGAAGGAGACGACACCACGGCAGGAATCAATTAAATGGGTTTATTGAACCTCTTGATGAATGTGTAGGATTGTATGCTACTCTAAGTGATAGGTGCAAAACGATGTGTAGAATCAACCATGTAAATGTTACCAGGGTTTGTTGAATGTGCGTGTTGGATGAATCCTTGGTCAGACCAAAGGGGAAAGGCAAGAAGGCAGTCCGTGGGCAGGCAAGTGGTCGGGGACTGGAGAAAATGGGACTGGTAAATGGGACAATGAAAAAGGAGAATTACCTCCAAATTCTTCAGGACAACCAAAAATCATCAGCCCGAAGGTTTGGTCTTGGGCGCAGTTGGGTGTTCCAACAGGACAATGACCCCAAACACATGTCAAAAGTGGTAAAGGAATGGCTAAATCAGGCTAGAATGAAGATTTTAGAATGGCTTTCCCAAAGTCCTGACTCAAACGTGTGGACAATGCTGAAGAAACGAGTCCATGTTAGAAAACCAACACATTTAGCTGAACTGCACCAATTTTGTCAAGAGGAGTGGTCAAAAATTCAAGCAGAAGCTTGCCAGAAGCTTGTGGATGGCAACCAAAAGCACCTTATTGCAGTGAAACTTGCCAAGGGACATGTAAGCAAATATTAACATTGCTGTATGTATACTTTTGACCCAGCAGATTTGCTCACAATTTTCAGTAGACCCATAATAAATCCATTAAAGGGGAACATTATCACAATTTCAGAAGGGTTAAAACCATTAAAAATCAGTTCCCAGTGGCTTCTTTTATTTTTCGAAGTTTTTTTCAAAATTTTACCCATCACGCAATACCCCTAAAAAAAGCTTCAAAGTGCCTGATTTTAACCATCGTTATATACACCCGTTCATTTTCCTGTGACGTCACATAGTGAAGCCAACACAAACAAACATGGCGGAAAGAACAGCAAGCTATAGCGACATTAGCTCGGATTCAGACTCGGATTTCAGCGGCTTAAGCGATTCAACAGATTACGCATGTATTGAAACGGATGGTTGTAGTGTGAAGGCAGGTAGCGAAAACGAAATTGAAGAAGAAACTGAAGCTATTGAGCAATATCGGTTTGAACCGTATGCAAGCGAAACCGACGAAAACGACACGGGAGAAAGCGAGGACGAATTCGGCGATCGCCTTCTAACCAACGATTGGTATGTTTGTTTGGCATTAAAGGAAACTAACAACTATGAACTAGGTTTACAGCATATGAAATACATTTGGCAACAACATGCACTTTGAGAGTGCAGACAGCCCAATTTTCATCAATTAATATATTCTGTAGACATACCCTCATCCGCTCTCTTTTCCTGAAAGCTGATCTGTCCAGTTTTGGAGTTGATGTCAGCAGGCCAGGGAAGCTAGGGTCGATATTCTTCTCTTGATCATCTTCGGTGGCATAAGGGACGGTGTGAGCCAAGACATCCAGGGGGTTTAGCTCGCTCGTCTGCGGGAACAAACTGCCGCCATTGCTTGCCGTGCTACCGAGGTCCTTTGTCCCTGAATTGCTCACACACTCCGGCAGATTCAATGGGGGTCTGGCGGCAGATTTCTTTGACTTTATCGTTGGAAATGCATCTGCTTTGAGTGTCGCAGGATATCCACACATTCTTGCCATCTCTGTCGTAGCATAGCTTTCGTCGGTAAAGTGTGCGGAACAAACGTCCAATTTCTTGCCACTTTCGCATCTTTGGGCCACTGGTGCAACTTGAATCCGTCCCTGTTCGTGTTGTTACACCCTCCGACAACACACCGACGAGACATGATGTCTCCAAGGTACGGAAAACAGTCGAAAAAATGGAAAATAACAAAGCTGATTTGACTCGGTGTTTGAGAAAATGGCGGATTGCTTCCCGATGTGACGAGAGCAAATAATAGAAAGGCGTTTAATTTGCCAAAATTCACCCATTTAGAGTTCGGAAATCGGTTAAATTAATATATGGTCTTTTTTCTGCAACATCAAGGTATATATTGACGCTTACATAGGTCTGGTGATAATGTTCCCCTTTAAAGAACCAAACTTCAAGAATGTTTTTGTGACCAACAAGTATGTGCTCCAATCACTCTATCACAAAAAAATAAGTAGAAATGATTGGAAACTCAAGACAGCCATGACATTATGTTCTTTACAAGTGTATGTACACTTTTGACCCTGACTGTAAACACACACACACACACGCACACGCACACGCACACGCACACGCACACGCACACGCACACACAGTATTTATTTATTATACATTTTGGTCGGAAGAAAGCGGAAGTTACGAAGCAAGGTTGGTTGCATGTACAAAGGCACTCACTTTATGGTAACTGAGAAACACAGGAAGTGATCACTGATCAGTGGGAGTGACATCCTAACAGCCAATCAATCAGGTGACTGTATCAACTATCAAGGTTGGTTGCGCCATCTTGTTGTCTCGCTGTCGATAGTTTGCATGGAGTAAGAAGAGAAAGTCAAAATGACTAAAAGATGAAAAGTCACCTGAACATTATGGTACTTTTTTGGATTTTTTCAAACGGACCGTAGTCCTTCGCCGCGCTCATCTGTTCTTTTCAACCTGCGTCCGTTCCCTATTTGGGTATACAGTAAACAACAAGTAGGAACTCGACTGCAGGACTGTATAAAATAAATACATTATAAAAAAAAACTACTTAATAATATTTACTATATAATACAAATGATTTTCCATACTTAAGAATAACAGACCAAATACATGTTACACAGCTGTAACTTCCTGCCACTAAACCTGTAGAAAATGGTTCTTCTCAGGTTTCTTAATGTTTACATTGTCACATTTGGCACTATTTTCTTACACTTTATTAAACATTTCTTAAAGATTCCTTATTTTTTCACCTTCATTTTAGCTCTGTAATAATGTTAAAAAAAAAGGCTCAAAAAAGGGGTCATATTATGTTTGTTTTTTTTACACATTTTAACTACTCATAATAGTTTCATTATGATTGTTTTTATGATGATTGTATTTTCAGATTTTATTTTGAATCATGATTTTATATCTTTATGTTTGCCTTTTCATTTTCTGTAAAGCACTTTGAATTGCCTTGTGTACAAATTGTTATCTATGAATACAATTATTTAATCGTATCTGTTAAACCACATCCAATTATATATCCAATATGCAAATTATGTGAAAAATATTGTCCAAAACTCGACAATTTCAGACAGCCATTTTTAATATTCCACTTCGAATGCCTTTGGCAGTTTCCGTACATTGGAGATCTGATGACATAAACTCGTCTGCAATATGTTACTATTACTACATATAAATATATATAATATCAGCAGATCAGTTATACTGGAAATATGCAAAAATGGAAAATATATATCCCGACAAGAACACATTCTACATCGTAATTTACAAACAATGACCGAGTCAACTCGGTCTTCTCTATTCCGTCGACAAAGCCCTTTAATGTTGACAAACTATTTTTAGCGGCCCATTCATAACAGAAGGCTCACCTGGATAGTAGAAGGTTGTGGACATAAACGGAGAAGTTGGTCAACTTTGACATCCAACTTAGACCCAGGGATGGTGAGAAAGTCAAAACGCTCAAGCGGCAACTTTTATTTCTACTTCTGTGTAGATTATGATATGTTTTCCATCAAACCAGAATATATAAACATCCCATCAGTCTTTATCCCAGTGAGAGCAGAGGTTGTACAGTAAGTGATTGTTTTTTTAATGTTTTATATCTTGTTTAGCACTTAGCAATACTGCTACATGATGCTTAGTGTTTCACTAAAGCTGCATCTGTTTATCACTCAGCTTCTAAAACTTGTAGGACATCTTCTTTATATTCAGGCTCAAAAATAGAAGTTTCTGGATCATCATTTGTCCCAAAGTAGCATACTTGCCAACCTTGAGACCTCCGATTTCGGGAGGTGGGGGGTGGGGGGTGGGAGGGCGTGGTCGGGGTGGGGCAGGGGCGTGGTTGGGGGCGGGGCTAAGAGGGGAGGAGTATATTTACAGCTAGAATTTACCAAGTCAAGTATTTCATACACACACACACAGACATATATATATATATATATATATATATATATATATATATATATATATATATATGTGTGTGTTTGTGTGTATGAAATACTTGACTATATATGTGTGTGTATGAAATACTTGACTATATAAATATATATATATATATATATATATATATATATATGTGTGTGTGTATGAAATACTTGACTTGGAGTGAATTCTAGCTGTATATATATATATATATATATATATATATATATATAAATAAAATAAATACTTGAAATTCAGTGTTCATTTATTTACACATATACACACACATAACACTCATCTACTCATTGTTGAGTTAAGGGTTGAATTGTCCATCCTTGTTCTATTCTCTGTCACTATTTTTCTAACCATGCTGAACACCCTTTCGCAGGTACCCAGAAAGGTTTCGAGTACCACCAAAAAAACGGAATCTCTGAAGACAGTATAAAAATCTGTGTTAAAGGTGTACAAATACTGTTTGTATAATAAGCATGTTATTTTTTTTACAAATGAGGGTTAAGAGTTCAGTAACTAAAAAAAAAAAAAAAGAATGTGGCTTGATTACAGTTTTTTAATTGAGCTGCTGCATTTTTTGGTTGGGTTGATTGTTTATTTTGAGTAACTTCTATACATTTCTAAAAGGGGAATAATGTAATAGTTATCTATGTTTGTCTGTTGCCATCTCCTGGTGAATGTTGGCTATAGCATACTGGGGTTACTTTTTGGTTGGCCAACGATTTACGTGGTGTTGTGCACCTGACGTCACTCAGGTCCGCATGGAGCTGGAGGGGGCGTGGCTACCTGCTCCGCCTGAATTTCGGGAGATTTTCGGGAGAAAATTTGTCCCGGGAGGTTTTCGCGAGAGGCGCTGAATTTCGGGAGTCTCCCGGAAAATCCGGGAGGGTTGGCAAGTATGCAAAGTAGTCTTTGTTATCTCTCATCAAGTCTGCCATTATTAGTGTGTAGTATAGAGCATTTTCTATTGTGGCTCCAGTACTATGGAATGCCCTCCCGGTAACAGTTAGAGATGCTACCTCAGTAGAAGCATTTAAGTCCCGTCTTAAAACTCATTTGTATACTCTAGCCTTTAAATAGACCCCCCTTTTAGACCAGTTGATCTGCCGTTTCTTTTCTTTTCTCCTCCACCCCCTCTCCCTTGTGGAGGGGGGCAGCACAGGTCCGGTGGCCATGGATGAAGTGCTGGCTGTCCAGGGTCGGGACGCGGGGTGGACCGCTCGCCTGTGTATCGGTTGGGGACATCTCTGCGCTGCTGACCCGTCTCCGCTCGGGATGGTCTCCTGCTGGCCCCACTATGGACTGGACTCTCACTATTATGTTAGATCCACTATGGACTGGACTTTCACACTATTATGTTAGATCCACTACGGACTGGACTTTCACAATTATTATGCTAGACCCACTCGACGTCCATTGCATCCGGTCTCCCCTAGAGGGGGGGGAGGGTCACCCACATCTGCGGTCCTCTCCTAGGTTTCTCATAGTCATTCACATCGACGTCCCACTCGGTTGTGAGTTTTTCATTGCCCTTATGTGGGCTCTGAGCCGACGATGTCGTTGTGGCTTGTGCAGCCCTTTGAGACACTTGTGATTTAGGGCTATATAAATAAACATTGATTGATTAATTGATTGTTGTTAAAAAGAACCATTTCCGGGATTCATGCAGATCCCATATACACAAAAACTGGTACGAGCAGGTAAGGAATGTTAGTTTTGCATAATAGGTCCCCTTTAATAAATACAAAATAACGTACCTTAAAACTCCGCCAACTTTCTTCTGGGCATCCCGCTCATGTCATTGTATTTTCCTCTCAGACCTGGCACCACTGATAGGGCTTCCTTCCTCCTCGCGGTGAGACCCCAAGATGCAGCGTACAGAAGGCCGAACGCAGGTCAAATATATTTGATAAACAAAAGCTTGTGCAGCAAGGGAGTGCACAAACAACATAAAGCAACAAAGCGAGCTGACACAAACGAGCAGAGGTTGCGGGAAACGACTCCACAAAGAACTGTTTGACCTGTTTTAGACACGCAGGGCTGGCACACTTAGGAGCTTGATTGGCAACCAGGAACAGGTGTGTCCAAGCTGCCAATCAGGGCCAGGTGGGGGAGCCAGCGCTCAGTGGCAGACGGTGGAAGTGAAAACTACAAAATAAGAGCGCTGGACAGGAACTCAACACCAAACACACGAGTAAAAAAACAACACGAGTCCAAAACTGTCATGGAGGTCATGACATGTGCTAACTATCTATTCATTTTCTGCCGCTCTACCGCTTTCTACCCTCTTGGGGTAGAAAGGTGAGGAGCTAATCTATTGGAGGGCCAAAATGCGATAAAACAAATAATTTATAAATCATTGGTCATAAATCAGGGGTGTCCAAAATACGGCCTGCTTATGTCTTCAATTAGGCCCGCAAAACATTGTGAGGAAGATTGGGAGATAGACTTAGACCTAGACTTAGACTTCCTTTTTATTGTCATTCAAATTTGAACTTTACAGCACAGATAAGAACACAATTTCGTTTCATAAGCTCATGATAGTGCAGGATAAAAAAGCAATAAGGTGCATATATAAATAAATAAATATATATAAATAATATATAAATATATATACAAAATAAATAAATATATTTAAAAAAATATAAATAAATAAATAAATAGATTACTGTACAGATAAATATATTGCACTTTTTCACTTGCGTCCACATTTATGGATGTATGTTATATTGTCTTTTTTATTCCAGCAAGTTAATCCATTTTGGGGGGAGTTGAGGGGATAATTTAATTATGATGCACTGATTTTAAAGTAAAGCCTTCAATGGTGCCATTTGGTCACTATTTAGTTTGATGTGCAGGTACTATGAGATAATTACCTTTAATTATACTCCGAACAATTGAACGCACAGCATTGCTTTGATTGAAAGTCCAGTCTTGAGAAATTTCTTATTTTAGAAATCAAATCCTCCATTTTTAGGGCGAAAAAAAAAGCATTGCAGTTTGCGCGAAGCGTTGCAGTTGTTGTCTGTTGTTTTCTTTTTCTACTTCTTAAGGGTTAACCGGTGTTGGCAGTTCATGAACTTTTGATGTATCGCCCCCTACCTTGAGGCAGAGGTACTTGCTGCCTCATGGCCTGCCTTTTCGCAACAAGTACGCGCCCCCTCGCACGCACGCTCAACACACTTTGTGTGTAGCCATGGAGATAGCACCTGTGTCTGCCCCACTTCTTGTCTGACGCGTTATTTTGGTCAGGAAACACGGAATTTCCGCGATTTTGACCATGAAAATGATCAAAATATACAGGAACCACACCAAAATCACATAGAAAGCATAGACCAAAAGAGAAATATTCAATCTTATTTTATTTTATTACTTCGTTTTTGAAAACCTCATGGTGAGGCACTGCCTCCCCTGACAGCACACATATATATATATATATATATATATATATATATATATATATATATATATATATATATATATATATATAAATATATATATATATATATATATATATATATATGTTTGAGTTTGAGTTTATTTCGAACATGCAAGCATACAACATGATACATCACAATCTCCCTCTATATATATATATATATATATATATATATATATATATATATATATATATATATATATATATATATATAGTATATATACATATATACATATATATATATATATATATATATATACATATTAGGGGTGTGGGAAAAAATTCGAATTCGAATCGCAATTCTCAATTTAGAATCGATTCTCATTTTTTTAAAAATCCATTTTTTTTATTTTTTTTATTTTGTAATTTTTTTTTATTTTTTATTTTTTTAAATTAATCAATCCAACAAAACAATACACAGCAATACCATAACAACGCAATCCAATTCCAAAACCAAACCCGACCCAGCAACACTCAGAACTGCAATAAACAGAGCAATTGAGGAGACTCAAACACGACACAGAACAAACCAAAAGTAGTGAAACAAAAAGGATTATCAACAACAGTATCAATATTAGTTACAATTTCAACATAGCAGTGATTAAAAATCCCTCATTGACATTATCATTAGACATTTATAAAAATAAAAATAAAAGAACAATAGTGTCACAGTGGCTTACACTTGCATCGCATCTCATAAGCTTGGCAACACACTGTGTCCAATATTTTCACAAAGATAAAATAAGTCATAATTTTGGTTCATTTAATAGTTAAAACAAATTTACATTATTGCAATCAGTTGATAAAACATTGTCCTTTACAATTATAAAAGCTTTTTACAAAAATCTACTACTCTGCTTGCATGTCAGCAGACTGGGGTAGATCCTGCTGAAATCCTATGTATTGAATGAATAGAGAATCCTTTTGAATCGGTAAAAAAATCGATTTTGAATCGAGAATCGTGACCCCAGGAATTGATATAGCCCTAATATATATATATATATATATATATACATATATATATATATATATATATATATATATATATATACAAACCCCGTTTCCATATGAGTTGGGAAATTGTGTTAGATGTAAATATAAACGGAATACAATGATTTGCAAATCCTTTTCAACCCATATTCAATTGAATGCACGACAAAGACAAGATATTTGATGTTCAAACTCATAAACATTTTTTTTTTTTGCAAATAATAATTAACTTAGAATTTCATGGCTGCAACACATGCCAAAGTAGTTGGGAAAGGGCATGTTCACCACTGTGTTACATCACCTATTCTTTTAACAACACTCAATAAACGATTGGGAACTGAGGAAACTAATTGTTAAAGCTTTGAAAGTGGAATTCTTTCCCATTCTTGTTTTATGTAGAGCTTCAGTCGTTTAACAGTCCGGGGTCTTCGCTGTCGTATTTTAGGCTTCATAACGCGCCACACATTTTTGATGGGAGACAGGTCTGGACTGCAGGCGAGCCAGGAAAGTACCCACAGTCTTTTTTTACGAAGCCACGCTGTTGTAACACGTGCTGAATGTGGCTTGGCATTGTCTTGCTGAAATAAGCAGGGGCGTCCATGAAAAAGACGGCGTTTAGATGGCAGCATATGTTGTTCCAAAACCTGTATGTACCTTTCAGCATTAATGGTGCCTTCACAGATGTGTAAGTTACCCATGCCTTGGGCACTAATACACCCCCATACCATCACAGATGCTGGCTTTTCAACTTTGCGTCGATAACAGTCTGGATGGTTCGCTTCCCCTTTGGTCCGGATGACACGATGTCAAATATTTCCAAAAATTATTTGAAATGTGGACTCGTCAGACCACAGAACACTTTTCCACTTTGCATGAGTCCATCTTAGATGATCTCAGGCCCAGAGAAGCCGGCGGCGTTTTTGGATGTTATTGATAAATGGCTTTCGCTTTGCATAGTAGAGCTTTAACTTGCACTTACAGATGTAGCGACCAACTGTATTTAGTGACAGTGGTTTTCTGAAGTGTTCCTGAGCCCATGTGGTGATATCCTTTAGAGATTGATGTCGGTTTTTGATACAGTGCCGTCTGAGGGATGGAAGGTCACGGTCATTCAATGTTGGTTTCCGGAGTGATTTCTCCAGATTCTCTGAACCTTTTGATGATATTATGGACCGTAGATGCTGAAATCCCTGAATTTCTTGCAATTGCACTTTGAGAAACGTTGTTCTTTAACTGTTTGACTCTTTGCTCACACAGTTGTGGACAAAGGGGTGTACCTCGCCCCATCCTTTCTTGTGAAAGACTGAGCATTTTTTGGGAAGCTGTTTTTATACACAATCATGGCACCCACCTGTTCCCAATTAGCCTGCACACCTGTGGGATGTTCCAAATAAGTGTTTGATGAGCATTCCTCAACTTTATCAGTATTTATTGCCACCTTTCCCAACTTCTTTGTCACGTGTTGCTGGCATCAAATTCTAAAGTTAATGATTATTTGAAAAAAAAAAAAAGTTTATCAGTTTGAACATCAAATATGTTGTCTTTGTAGCATATTCAACTGAATATGGGTTGAAAATGATTTGCAAATAATTGTATTCCGTTTATATTTACATCTAACACAATTTATATATGTGTGTTTGCGTGTGCATGTGCGTGTGTGTGTGTGAGTGTGTGTGTGTGTTTTACCCCATATTGCATGTGTTTGGGTGTTAGTGAGTGTTTTGGATGTTGTGCGTTTGATCCGCACTTGTGTGTAGTGTTTTGTAAAGGTCCATAAGAGCAATCTTGGACTTCAGTGACCGTTGTTCTCATGAATAATGGAGATAAAACATCTTCTCAAAAGAGTGGAAGAAGAAAATACTTCATTTTCTTCCATGTTTGTGTCCATGGCGTGTACCATGTGACCACCTCCCACTCGCCTCCTAATGTGAACCTTAAAGACTTAAAGTAGGCGGTGTGGAAGGGGGAAAAAAAATCCCATTAATGGAAGATGGAGTCTAATGTGGAATCGACCAGAGGGTGAGTACAGCGCTCATTGATCCGGTACTTCCACGCTGCAGAAGGACGGAAAGGAAGTCTCTGCAGCTCTAATTCTAAACCTTCCCCACATGTCTGCTTTTACTTTGAAGAACACAAAAATAATACAACTTTAACTGCTCTTAGCAATGTTATTTGGTGCAGTGTCTCGGAGGTCTGGGCATTGGAAAATATATTATTGATGTTATAGTCTCCTTGGGGAGCTATAAATAGCACTGAGTGGTCCTGAGCGGCTAAAAGCTAAGCGAAGAAGAGGGGCCACTATTATAAGACAGTGTATGTTTTGGTTATTGAATTTTATTTTCATCAACAAACCAAACATTGACCTATTTTAATTTAATTTTAAAATACAAAATTGGACAATTGAAAAAAAAAATAGTTTTTTGTTTTTTTGGTGTCAACTACATCACACGCAGCAGTATAATATTTTCCATATATTAACCGCACCGGACTATAAGCCGCAGATATATACGTTGTGAAATTTGTTATTTAACCAGTAATATTTTGTAAATGTTTAATTTTTTACATTTAAAAAATGTATTAAATTACCGTATATTACGCACCCACTGAATTTAAGAAGAAATACATATTTTCCATAAATAAGCCGCAGATATACAGTATACATTGCAAAATTTGTTATTTACACAGAAATATTTTGTGAATGTTATTTTACATACCTTGATTGTTTCCAAACGGTGTCTGTAACACGGCAGTAAAACGGCTGATCAAGCAAAACAGAAGTCATCGTCATGGCTGGCTCTCAAATCAGCTAAACAGACTCAATAACTCACCTGTGACGTTTTGGTGAATTTACTGAGGAATTTGTGAAAGTGAAACAATACAAAAAGAATGCCATTATAAGTTTATAATACTAACACAGACACTCGTAAACAGGTTAGCATATAACCTGCATGCATGAAAACGCTCCTACAGACATCACACATGGTTTTAGTTATGTTGTAAAACTTACAAATGTTGCTTGGAGTGATGAATGAAGACGAAGTAGAAACGCTATGGACGACTAAAAAACGGAGCGGCACTTGTACTTTTGGTTGACAGCGCTAAACAGAAGAACACAGAAGCACCTGCAGTGAGCAAACTCATCCGAAAGATGGCGCCGTAGCACAAACAACAAACCTTTTCAGTGTCTTCCCTTGTTTTAAAAAAAAACAAGCGACGAAGATTCCATAAATTAGCTGCACCATTTTATAAGCCGCGGGGTCCAAAGTGTAGGAAAAAAGTAGTCCAGAATTTAGGTTGTACAGTATTTCACATAACAAGGATTATAATCCCCATCAAACAGAAACAAAAAACAGACCAAAATGGATGTTCGTTTTCATTTGCAGACATTAGACGTTTTTATTTTCAAAGTAAAAGCAGGGATAATTACTACAGGTCAGTAATGTGCCTGTGAGTGTGATGTCTGTGGAGCCCCATACAAAAATTATTTTAGACATGGCACACATTTACACACATATCAACAGAAACAGAAAAACCGACCAAAGGGGATGATTTGTCATATTCCTTCACCGAAACGGGAAGTAGCAATTTAAAGACAGGACGACAGACTGGCCTGGAAGAAGAAAATACTGTACTACAGCGTAGTACAGTATAGTGACATGTGTGTATGGATTTCAGTAGACATCCGTCCTTGTTGTGTCAAATCTGTGGAGGGAAGTAAGTCAGCGCGTCTGCAGGAGCAAAGGTCACCGCCTCTGGCAATGGTGTCGAGGGCGGAGCACCATCAGCTAGGGGCGGGGCATGTGTGGGACGGCGAGACACAGCTGGCAGGTGATTAGATTTCACAGGTGGCACGTGTAAATCAAATCATCTGTTGTCTTTAACAGTAAGCAGCCAGGAGCAGAGAGGGAGAGAGGATTGGGAGTGACAGCAATGTCACGACATGCCGAAAGACATTTTTGAAATCTTGTTGAAAACATTCAAAACTTTGTTAAACCTGCACGCTTGGCTCTCGTGTCGTGTCTACAGTGGAGCTGCTAGGAAGCGACTTCCACAAAATCATTTCTGTGTCGGTGCCAGTCACAAGGGTACCGTATCACCACTTTTAATTTTAAATTAAAAACATCCGATGTTTGCAAATGGGAAAAAAAACATCAGTTTCGGGCTGTTTTTCCTTTTCTGTTCACTGAGCACTTTCATTTTTGTTATATGACAAATAACATGAAAATCAAACAATTTTTTTCAGACGTTATTGCTCTTTAACACCAAACAAAAAAAAACAAACGCTTTTTTTTACTTTAAAATGAAATTCAAAGAAATCCTGTCATGTCTGTGTAATCATGTTTTGTTTTAGTCATGTTTTGTTTTGTTTAGTTATTGGACTCTTTAGTTTCTGGCTTTTCACTCCCTTGTCTTGTTTCCATGGTTACCCATTAGTTTCACCTGTTCCACGTTTGGATTCATTGTGCACTCTTGTTTGTCACCATAGCAACCCATTAGTTTTCACCTGCCCTCACGACTCACGCACCTGTCTTTAATCATGTCACTATTATTTAAACCCATTGTTGCCAGGAAGTCTCCCTGGCGACATCATACCCCTGACTTTCTGCTTCTCACTCTGTTTACCTCTGCGCACTTCATGCCATGTCAAGTAAGTTTTTTCTATTCATGCCACAGTTAGCGACTTTTGTTCATGTCCTTAGTTTTTTGCCCACGTGCAAGTCTTTTTGTTTCGTTAGTCAAGTTTGTACTTCTGCCTTGAGCGCGCTTTTTGTTCCTTTGTTAGTGTAAAATAAATAATGTCTTTACCTTCACGCCTTGCCCAACTTTCACTTGCATTCCGGGAAAACAGACCCCAAGGTCCAAGTCCTGACAAATCCGTCGGTCCATGTACTTTCTATTCATTTTATTTCCAATTCTGAAACGCAAATCAAAAATAGAATTAAGGCCGTTTTCCGATTTTTATTATATATGGCCGTTTTGAAAAAACAAACAAAAAAGGGTTGATAGTCGTTAAAAAATTGCCCTAAAATTTGATTTTGTGCTGTTTTCCTTTTATGGATTTAAATTTTTCCAGATAAACACAAAAATAGAAAAAAATGTTAATCCAAAATGCAAAAATGAGTGGTTATCTGTGATGACAAATTGAACCGGAAGCAGTATTTGAGCTTTTCCTACGCGTTTAGCATGTTTTTAGCATTACGGTAACATCTTTCATTTAGCAGGAGTCCTATTGTCGTTTTAAAAAAGTGTCACTAAATAGTTGTCCAACTTTTGTTTCAGTGAAAATAGATAAAATGGCGCGAAATTAGTTTTTTGATTTGCATTTAAGAATTGGAAATAGAATGAACGGAAGGTACACGGACCTCGGTCGTTATATGTTTTTCTATTTCCCTTCATGAAACAAAAATGAAATGACCAAAATATACACGGACCGATACAAGACTGTTTGTTTCTGAAATTTGATAAGTCATTTTATACATACGTATTTTTTTGATGGCCAAACAAAGGTTAAAGTGTCAGCACTTCAATAAAGATGGTGAGAAACACTATTGGATTCAGGAAAGGACTAATATTGTCCCTCCTCTCCTTCCTTACTGCTTATCGCCGTCTTCCCCAGATAAATATACAAGTGATGTTAAATGTTCAGTCATCCATTTCATTCATATGTATTTCATACTATTATCTGCGGTCAACAGCGGAGGATGTATGCCCCACAACAAGAGGATAGAGAAAAAGGAGATTATTGACAACAATGGCGAACGCGCCCAAATTTTCAGGACTTATGCAGATCCCAAATACAGATCAGCAGGTAACAAAAGTTGTTTTTGCACAATATTTGAAAAGAAAACGCCAGATAATGTTTTTTAATAGGTGGCATTGTGGCATACTTGCCAACCCTCCCGGATTTTCTGGGAGAATCCCGAAATTCAGAGCCTCTCCTGAAAACCTCCCTGGACAAATTTTCTCCCGAAATTCAGGCGGACCTGAGTGACGTGTCGACAGCCTGTTTTCACGTCCGTTTTCCCACAATAAAACAGCGTGCCTGCCCAATGACGTTATAACTGCAGAATGATCGAGGGCGAGTTCTTGGTTTCTTATGTGGGTTTATTGTTAGGCAGTTTCATTAACGTCCTCCCAGCGTGGCAACAACACACAACAACAGCAGTCACGTTTTCGTCTACCGTAAAGCAGTTTGTCTGCCGTAAACAGCAATGTTGTGACACTCTTAAACAGGGCAATACTGCCATCTACTGTATATGCATATGTGACAATAACATCTACGGCTTTTAAAGAGTGCACAACTGCGCACACAAGGAGACGAATCAGAATGCATCATCAGAGAGGGTGTTCAGCATGGTTAATAATAATAATAATAATAACTGGGATTTATATAGCGCTTTTCTAAGTACCCAAAGTCGCTTTACATGTAGAACCCATCAATCATTCACACCTGGTGGTGGTAAGCTACTTTCATAGCCACAGCTGCCCTGGGGTAGACTGATGAAAGCGTGGCTGCAATTTGCGCCAACGGCCCCTCCGACCACCACCTATCATTCATCATTCAATTCACCGGTGTGAGTGGCACCGGGGGCAAAGGGTGAAGTGTCCCGCCCAAGGACACAACGGCAGCGATTTTTTTTTGGATGGTAAGAGGCGGGGAACGAACCTGCAACCCTCAGGTTTCTGGCACGGTTGCTCTACCCACTACGCCATGCCGCCTGGTTAGAAAAATAGTGACAGAGAATAGAACAAGGATGGACAATTCAACCCTTAACTCAACAATGAGTAGATGAGTGTTATGTGTGTGTATATGTGTAAATAAATGAACACTGAAATTCAAGTATTTCTCTTATTTTTATATATATATATATATATATATATATATATATATATATATATATATATATATATATATATGATAAAATAAATATATATATATATATATATAGTTAGAATTCACTGAAAGTCAAGTATTTCTTATATATATATATATACATATACATATACATATATATATATATATATATGTATATATATATATATATATATATATATATATGTATGTGTGGGAAAAAAATCACAAGACTATTTCATCTCTACAGGCCTGTTTCATGAGGGGGGGTACCCTCAATCATCAGGAGATTTTAATGGGAGTATTCGCATACCATGGTTTATATAGGGCACAGAGTGGGTGGGTACAGGCTGGCCTAGGGGCGTGGTGATTGGCTCATGTGTTACCTGGGAGGTGTTTCCGTCTATGGCGGCATGTTGTTACAATTTCGCTGCGCTTGATGTATAGGTTGCATCTTTTTGATGCATAGGTTGCATCTTTTATTACCACTATTGTAAGGTGTGCTGGATGCAAGAATTTGCCATGTTATTGAATATTCAACATTATTGTCTTTGAGGTCCCAAATGTGTTTGCTGAGTTCTGTGGTATTTCGCAAATACTATTTTGCGAAATACCACAGAACTCAGCAAACACATTTGGGACCTCAAAGACAATAATGTTGAATATTCAATAACATGGCAAATTCTTGCATCCAGCACACCTTACAATAGTGGTAATAAAAGATGCAACCTATGCTTGAAAGAGAAACTGTTTATTATTTACCGTCCAGACCTGTCATCCCTCAACAAGCGCAGCGAAATTGTAACAACATGCCGCCATAGACGGAAACACCTCCTAGGTAACACATGAGCCAATCACCACGCCCCTAGGCCAGCCTGTACCCACCCACTCTGTGCCCTATATAAACCATGGTATGCGAATGCTCCCATTAAAATCTCCTGATGATTGAGGGTACCCCCCCTCATGAAACAGGCCTGTAGAGATGAAATAGTCTTGTGATTTTTTTCCCACACATACATATATTGCGCTCTACTACGGTATCGAGCACTATTTTTTGGATAACCTTATTAAGACATATATATATATATATATATATATATATATATATATATGAAATAGGGAATTCTAGCTGTAAATATACTCCTCCCCTCTTAACCACGCCCCCCCAACCACGCCCACCCCCACCTCCCGAAATCGGAGGTCTCAAGGTTGGCAAGTATGCATTGTGGGGTCCTTACACACACACCATAATGATATTGTATGTTATTCCATTTGTGCATATTTCCATCAGCCCGTATTTATATTGCTTGGACTCATCTTTTATTTTGCCGCATTTAATCCGGGACCAAGCGGCCAAAGAACCCCAGCATATTTTATATGGTTGGAAAGGTCTCGAGTGCGCCAACAGCGCTATTTAATTTTTGTGACATTTCGTGTTGCCATGGCGATGCTATTAAGGGAAAACACCCTTAACAGGCCCATTGATTAGGTACACCAGGCCCTACTCATTAGGTACGCGCCTTTACAATGGCAGTTTTGTTTTTTCAGGGAAATTATGCGACATTACCTCTCGTAGCTCGTTTGGGAGAGCATCCGTGGCAGCAACTTGAGGGTTCCCGGTTCGATCCCCGCTTCTGCCTTCCTAGTCACTGCCGTTGTGTCCTTGGGCAAGACACTTCACCCACCTGCTCCCAGTGCCACCCGCACCGCTTTGAATGGAACTTCACTACGTAAAGTAGAGTCACTTAGAGAATAGCGCTATATAAAAAAAAAAATTAAAATTAAAATGTTGAAGCACAGTATATCTGACTATGGTAGCCGCAATGCTTCGACATGCTTCGTAGCTTTCCAAAATTGTACTAAAACAGATTTTTGAGCGCCGAGTGTATGTTCTATATTCTCAAAGAATAATCAAAGTTTTGGTGTTGCTTGCTTACGGGTACTTGCTAGCGTCATTTATTGAACAGGCATCAACCTGCAGTCCACACGTATCTCTACTGGTCACAATTATCATTACACCATTTAAAAGTTAAAGTTAAAGTACCAATGATTGTCACACACACACACTAGGTGTGATGAAATTTGTCCTCTGCATTTGACCCATCCCCTTGTTCAACCCCTGGGAGGTGAGGGGAGCAGTGGGCAGCAGCGGTGGCAGCGCCCGGGAATCATTTTTGGTGATTTAACCCCCAATTCCAACCCTTGATGCTGAGTGCCAAGCAGGGAGGTAATGGCTCCCATTTTTATAGTCTTTGGTATGACTCGGCCGGGGTTTGAACTCACAACCTACCGATTTCAGGGCGGACACTCTAACCACTAGGCCACCAAATAAAGTTGCTTCGAGGTCGGTAAGCACAACCAGAATTAATACGAACATAAGGCGCACCGGGTTATAAGGCGCACCCAAAAGGATTTTCGGTGCGCCTTATAAAGTTCAATAGTCAAACAGTAAATGGCAGGTTAGCAGTGCTATTTCCATATAGTTCCAGTCCAATGTTTCCTTTTCCATCCCACAGACGAGAGAAGGCGGGGTCTTCAACAATGCGTCGATGAGTAGCGGACATGTTCCGCCGAGGGAACATAACGGATCACAGAGCAGCACCAAAGTGACACCTGGCCAACGCAGAGCATGTGTTCTCCGGAGGCCGTCAATATGTCACGCCGGCCGTGCATTATTACACAGCGAGGCGAGTGCGCCCGGCGGTTTCCGCGGCGTGCATCACGGGGCCTTGGCAAATGGGCTAATTTGCGGCGCTGACAGCGAGGGGCGGGCGGTAATAGGTTTGGCGGCGACGCTTCAGCAAGCGCCGTGATGGAAGCGGCGCGGTCGGAGGAAGGCATAGGTCAGGCATGGCGGGGGAAATTCTGACAAATTAAAAAAGTGCAAACCTTTGACATTTATCATGCCTGGAGTCTGCTAAAGGTCATTGGCCGCCTCCCCCCTTTCCCCTGCCCCCGTCCCCTCGGGGCGTGTTATTGCCGCAGCGTGGGGGCATACCGCGGGGGGTCGGGGGCCATGATGTCTGGCAATGACAACATAGGTCAGACATGTGAAAGACAGGCGCTCTTCTTCACACATATTTACTCACACTGAAAACATCCACTCACAGGTCACAACATTAGGTACACTACTTTCTATAAACCCCGTTTCCATATGAGTTGGGAAATTGTGTTAGAATATAAACGGAATACAATGATTTGCAAATAATTTTCAACCCATATTCAGTTGAATATGCTACAAAGACAACATATTTGAGGAATGCTCATCAAACACTTATTTGGAACATCCCACGGGTGAACAGGCAAATTGGGAACAGGTGGGTGCCATGATTGGGTATAAAAGTAGATTCCATGAAATGCTCAGTCATTCACAAACAAGGATGGGGCGAGGGTCACCACTTTATCAACAAATGCGTGAGCAAATTGTTGAACAGTTTAAGAAAAGCCTTTCTCAACCAGCTATTGCAAGGAATTTAGGGATTTCACCAACTATGGTCCGTAATATCATCAAAGGGTTCAGAGAATCTGGAGAAATCACTGCACGTAAGCAGCTACGCCTGTGACCTTCGATCCCTCAGGATGTACTGCATCAACAAGCGACATCAGTGTGTAAAGGATATCACCACATGGGCTCAGGAACACTTCAGAAACCCACTGTCAGTAACTACAGTTGGTCGCTCCATCTGTAAGTGCAAGTTAAAACTCTCCTATGCAAGGCAAAAACCGTTTATCAACAACACCCAGAAACGCTGTGGGCTTCACTGGGCCTGAGCTCATCCAAGATGGACTGATACAAAGTGGAAAAGTGTTCTGTGGTCTGACGAGTCCACATTTCAAATTGTTTTTGGAAACTGTGGACGTCGTGTCCTCCGGACCAAAGAGGAAAAGAACCATCCGGATTGTTATAGGCGCAAAGTTGAAAAGCCAGCATGTGTGATGGTATGGGGGTGTAATAGTGCCCAAGACATGGGTAACTTGCACATCTGTGAAGGCGCCACTAATGCTGAAAGGTACATACAGGTTTTTGAGCAACATATGTTGCCATCCAAGCAACGGTACCATGGACGCCCCTGCTTATTTCAGCAAGACAATGCCAAGCCACGTGTTACATCAACGTGGCTTCATAGTAAAAGAGTGCGGGTACTAGACTGGCCTGCCTGTAGTCCAGACCATTGAAAATGTGTGGCGCATTATGAAGCCTAAAATACCACAACGGAGACCCCCGCACTGTTGAACAACTTAAGCTGTACATCAAGCAAGAATGGGAAAGAATTCCACCTGAGAAGCTTCAAAAATGTGTCTCCTCAGTTCCCAAACGTTTACTGAGTGTTGTTAAAAGGAAAGGCCATGTAACACAGTGGTGAACATGCCCTTTCCCAACTACTTTGGCACGTGTTGCAGCCATGAAATTTTAAGTTAATTATTATTTGCAAAAAAAAAAATCAAGTTTATGAGTTTGAACATCAAATATCTTGTCTTTGTAGTGCATTCAATTGAATATGGGTTGAAAATGATTTGCAAATCTTTGTATTCCGTTTATATTTACATCTAACACAAGTTCCCAACTCATACGGAAACAGGGTTTGTAATAAGGATCAAAAAGGTGCCCTTCACAAAGATAATAATGGTCACCTTTTATTCAGGTGCGGCTAAATCAGGTAACCAAAATAATAGAACCAGCCCCCAGTGTGCAAAGTATAAACACAGTAATTAACACTTTGTTTAATGAAGGCAACAAATTCAATATAAAGTGGCCAGAATATGAATTATACAATGAAATATGATTATCATTTTGTCAAGTTTTCCTTTACTTTGGAGTGTAAGGTAGAGATTAGCTGCTGCAATATAGGATCATCATCAATGGAGCGTACGGATCATAACAATGCTTCCTCATTATCATATTATTATTAGTGCACCTGCTAGTAGTAAGGTCGCCCCCACTGCTTTAAAAACTAGTGACGCCTCAGTTTCTAACTTTAATCCAGGGACCCTGAACACACCACAGTTACGAGCAATCAGATGCAAAAGTATAACTTGTACATAACTTAACATAACTTAACATAACGGGCCAATTTAAATGAAGTGGCCGACTGCGTTGAATGATGCGGCGGGCCACTTTAAATGGCGTGGCCGACTACGTTGAATAACGTGGCGCGTCAGATTACATGATGTCGCGACCCAATTTAAATGGTGTGGCAGACTGTGTTGAATGAAGTGGCGGGCCACTTTAATGATGTGGCAGACAATATTAAATTATGTGGCGGGCTAATTTAAATGTGTTGAATGACATGGTGGGCCACATTAAATGATGTGGCAGACAATATTAAATTAAGTGGCGGGCTAATTTAAATGTGTTGAATGACATGGTGGGCCACATTAAATGATGTGGCAGACAATATTAAATTATGTGGCGGGCTAATTTAAATGTGTTGAATGACATGGTGGGCCACATTAAATGATGTGGCAGACAATATTAAATGATGTGGTGGGCCAATTTAAATGTGTTGAATGACATGGTGGGCCACATTAAATGAAGTGACAGACCACATAAAATGATGTGGCGGACCATCTTTAGTGACATGATGGGCCACAATAATTGATGTGGCGGACCACATTAAATTAAGTGGCATGTCAATTTAAATAATGTGGCCTACTACGATAAATGATGTGGCGGGCCACATTAAATGATGCAGCAGACCACTTAAAATGATGTTGCCGACTACATTGAATGATGTGGTGGGCCACATTAAATGATGTGGCTGACTACATTGAATGATGCAGCAAGCCACATTAATGGTGTGGCTGACTACGTTGAATAACATGGCAGTCCAATTTAAATGGTGTGGCAGACTACGTTGAATGATGTGGCGGGCCACATTAAATGATGTGGCAGACAACATTAAATGATCTGGCGGGCCAACTTAAATGTGTTCAATGACATGGTGGGCCACGTTAAATGAAGTGACAGACCACATAAAATGATGTGGCGGGCCATCTTTAGTGACATGGTGGGCCACAATAATTGATGTGGCAGACCACATTAAATGATGTTGCAGTCCACTTTAAATAATGTGGCGACTATGTTAAATGACATGGCGCGCCATATTAAATGATGTGGCTGACTACATTGAATGATGCAGCGGGCCAACTTAAATGGTGTGGCTGACTACGTTGAATAACATCGCGGCCCAATTTAAATGGTGCGGCAGACTACGTTGAATGATGTGGTGGGCCAAATTAAATGATGTGGCAGACAACATTAAATGATCTGGCGGGCCAATTTAAATGTGTTCAATGACATGGTGGGCCACATTAAATGAATTGACAGACCACATAAAATGATGTGGCGGACCATCTTTAGTGATATGGTGGGCCACAATAATTGATATGGCGGACCACATTAAATGAAGTGGCTGACTACATTGAATGATGCAGCAGGCCATTTTAAATAGTGTGGCTGACTACGTTAAGTGACGTGGCGGGCCACATTAAATGATGCGGCAGACCACTTTAAAAGATGTTGCCGACTACATTGAATTAAGTTAAATTAAGTGGCAGACCACATAAAATGACGTGGCGGAACACCTCTAGTGATGTGGTGGGCCAGATTAATTGATGTGGCGGGCCACTTTAAATGATGTTGCAGACCACTTTAAATGATGTGGCCGACTACGTTGAATGGTGTGGCGGGCCACATTAAATGATATGGCTGACTACATTGAATGATGCAGCAGGCCATTTTAAATAGTGTGGCTGACTACGTTGAATAACAATGCGGCCCAATTTAAATGGTGTGGCAGACTATGTTGAATGACGTGGCGGGCCACATTAAATGATGTGGCAGACAACGTTAAATGATCTGGCGGGCCAAATTAAATGTGTTCAATGACATGGTGGGCCACCTTAAATGAAGTGACAGACCACATAAAATGTTGTGGCGGACCATCTTTAGTGACATGGTGGGCCACAATAATTGATGTGGCGGACCACATTAAACGAAGTGGCAGGCCAATTTGAATAATGTGGCCGACTACGTTAAATGACGTGGCGGGCCACTTTAAATGATGCGGCAGACCAATTTAAATGATGTGGACGACTATAATGAATTAAGTTAAATTAAGTGGCAGACCACTTTAAAAGATGTGGCGGAACACCTCTAGTGACGTGGTGGGCCAGTTTAATTGACGTGGTGGGCCACCTTAAATAATGTTGCGGACCACACTAAATGATGTGGCCGACTACTTTGAAGGACGTGGCGGGCCAATTTAAATGGATTGGCAGACCGCATGAATTGAATGATGTGACGGGCCACGTTTGAATGATGTGGCAGGCCAGGTAAAGTGAAGTGGCAGGCCACTTTAAATGATGTGGCGGGCCAAATTAAATGAAGTGGCCAACTACATTGAATTAAGTTAAATTAAGTGGCAGACCACATAAAATGATGTGGCGGAACACCTCTAGTGATGTGGTGGGCCAGTGTTAATTGGTTTGGCGGGCCAATTTAAATGAAGTGGCCGACTACATTGAATTAAGTTAAATTAAGTGGCAGACCACATAAAATGATGTGGCGGAACACCTCTAGTGACGTGGTGGTCCGGCTTAATTGACCTGGTGGGCCACCTTAAATAATGTTGCGGACCACATTAAATGATGTGGCCGACTACTTTAAATGACGTGGCGGGCCAATTTAAATGAAGTGGCCAACTACATTGAATTAAGTTAAATTAAGTGGCAGACCACATAAAATGTTGTGGCGGAACACCTCTAGTGACGTGGTGGGCCACATTAATTGATGTGGCGGTCCACGTAAATGACGAGGTGGGCCAGATAAAATTAAGTGGCAGGCCACTTTAAATGATGTGGCGAACCAGATAAAATGAAGTGGCGGGGCCCTGGGCACTGAGTTTTACACCTGTGTCCTAAGGGCTTCACGGTGACATTTGCTAGGCCAACCAATGGCGGGGATGCTTGTAACTCAGATGTTTGCTTGCAACTTAAAGCATTAGAATGATTTGAGACACAGTTCTTATCTCAAAACACTCTTAAGTCAAGTCAAGACTGTGCGCACCTGAGCGCCCCCTGCTGACAAGTCCCCCTCCACACTTTTATCCCAGCAACTTGGTCAGGATGTGTCTTTAAATAGGACACGTGCTGTGTGCTGTGAAGAAGGCACATGCTAACAGGCTGCACCTCACTCCTAGTGCGGCCGTGACGTTGACTTCCATCCTCGCCTGCACATCCGCGCTGGACCGCGACCGCCTGATTTAGGTTGGAATACAGTTCCCATCATTCATGACTCAGCGTGCGGCGTGGCAGTTTGCATTCGTTGCGGCGAGGCTATCTCGCGGTGACAAGCCAATTTACTGCGCGGCCTGTCGCTTTAGCGCTGCGAAGTTAGCACCTCTAATAAATCTTTTACTTGCCGGCTGTCTTCAGTTGTTGAAAGGATAACAGGAAGTTACACATGATGCCACCTAAAGTCACTTTGCACTGAGGACATTTTGTTCTTCCTTTATAGTGCAGGCAGCGTTTCAACACTCTTATGCAAGTGTAAAAATAAGTTATAGTAAAAATAATTACTGGTCATAGTAAAAAATTATTCCGGTGAATATCCCAGTGCGTCTTTCCACATTGAAGGGGATGTTTGCAACCTTTATGCAGCTGACAATCCATCCATCCATCGTCTTCCGCTTATCCTAGGTCGGGTCGCGGGGGCAGCAGCCCAGACTTCCCTCTCTTCAGCTAGTTTGTCCAACCAGCTCCTCCTAGGGCAGGGGTCGGCAACCCGCGGCTCTAGAGCCGCATGCGGCTCTTTAGCGCCGCCCTAGTGGCTCTCTGGAACTTTTTCAAAAATGTATGAAAAATAGAAAAAGATGAGGGGAAAACATACTTGCCAACCCTCCCGAATTTTCCGGGAGACTCCCGAAATTCAGCGCCTCTCCCGAAAACCTCCCGGGACAAATATTCTCCCAAAAATCGCCCGATTTTCAGCCGGAGCTGGAGGCCACGCCCCCTCCAGCTCCGTGCGGACCTGAGTAAGGACAGCCTTTTTTCATGACGGGAGGACAACAGGGTGACAAGAACTAAATCTAAATCATCCAGACTAGAGATAAATTTTATTATTTTGTTTATCTTACCTAAAAATAAATATATTTATTAATAAAAAATAAAAAAATAAATAAATTTTCACAATATTTTGCTAAAAACATAATTGTATTTTTATTTGTATTTTTTCTGACTCCTTATTACATACAGCCATAGAATTATACAATAAAATAAACATATTTGAAATAATTAATTTTAAATGATCATAATAATTCATTTAAAATGACCATATTTAATTATTAAAATAATTGCTTGTTTATCGACAACTTTAGCATTTTATTCATTACATTTTGAAGCTCTCAGAAGCCAAGTTATGTTATATTCCTTAATATTTATTTATGCAAGTTTGAAGTATCAATTATCTAAACACAATTTTGTTTGCATATTTTCAGGATGTAGATATATATATATATATATATATATATATATATATATATATATATATATATGTGTGTATGAAATACTTGACTTGGTGAATTCCAGCTGTCAATATACTCCTCCCCTCTTAACCACGCCCTCACCCCCCACCTCCCGAAATCGGAGGTCTCAAGGTTGGCAAGTATGGGGAAAAAACATATATTTTTTGTTTTAATATGGTTTCTGTAGGAGGACAACCATGACACAAACCTCCCTAATTGTTATAAAGCACACTGTTTGTATTAAACATGCTTCACTGATTCGAGTATTTGGCGAGCGCCGTTTTGTCCTACTAATTTTGGCGGTCCTTGAACTCACCGTAGTTTGTTTACAATGCATGTATAACTTTCTCCGACTTTCTAGGACGTGTTTTATGCCACTTCTTTTTCTGTCTCATTTTGTCCACCAAACTTTAAACGTTGTGCGTGAATGCACAAAGGTGAGTTTTGTTGATGTTATTGACTTGTGTGGAGTGCTAATCAGGCATATTTGGTCACTGCATGACTGCAAGCTAATCAATGCTAACATGCTATTTAGGCTAGCTATATGTACATATTGCATCATTATGCCTAATTTGTAGGTTTATTTGAGCTCATTTAGTTTCCTTTAAGTCCTCTTAATTCAATGTATATCTCATGACACACTATCTGTATGTAATATGGCTTTTAATTTTTTACAGCTCCAGACAAATTTGTTTTTGTATTTTTGGTCCAATATGGCTCTTTCAACATTTTGGGTTGCCGAACCCTGTCCTAGGGGATCCCGAGGTGTTCCCAGGCCAGTATAGGCCTATAACCTTTTAGTCCTTTTTGTGTTCCGACATATGGGAACTAGGGACAACGGCCTTCAGATCCTAGAACCATTTTAGCTCCTACTCTGAAGCAGGGTCTAAACGGAGTCCCATAGGAATTAAAATACGTAGGTGTTTGGTGATTTGGTTGAACTGACGGATATGCGCTTCTTCTAGCCACAACACAGACCCGCCATTTTTAAAAAGTCTCACAGAGTTGTTTACGAGATCGCAACAGCAACAGGAACAATGGACACAGCTAGCGATAAATGGACCGACAAGGAGGTCAAAACTCTCCTATTGCACAGAGGAGATTCAGTGGGGGTTTAAAGGCTTGCAGCGGGACATTAAAATATTCGGTGTGCCGAATATAATATATACATATATATACATATACATACATATATATGTATGTATATATACACATATATATAAAATATATATAAACATACATATATCACCAGCAGATGACATGGCACCCCAAACCATCACTGATGGTGGAAACTTTACACTAGACTTCAGGCAACGTGGATCCTGTGCCTCTCCTGTCTTCCTCCAGACTCTGGGACCTCGATTTCCAAAGGAAATGCAAAATTTGCTTTCGTCAGAAAACATGACTTTGGACCACTCAGCAGCAGTCCAGCTGGTGTCGGTCCACTCTGTTTCCTGAGATCCAGGGTCAACGCAGCCGTCTACCAGCAAGTTTTAGAGCACTTCATGCTTCCTGCTGCTGACCTGCTCTATGGAGATGGAGATTTCAAGTTCCAACAGGACTTGGCGCCTGCACACAGCGCAAAATCTACCCGTGCCTGGTTTACGGATCATGGTATTTCTGTTCTAAATTGGCCCGCCAACTCCCCTGACCTTAGCCCCATAGAAAATCTGTGGGGTATTGTGAAAAGGAAGATGCAGAATGCCAGACCCAAAAACGCAGAAGAGTTGAAGGCCACTATCAGAGCAACCTGGGCTCTCATAACACCTGAGCAGTGCCAGAAACTCATCGACTCCATGCCACGCCGCATTAGTAATTGAGGCAAAAGGAGCTCCAACCAAGTATTGAGTATTGTACATGCTCATATTTTTCATTTTCATACTTTTCAGTTGGCCAACATTTCTAAAAATCCCTTTTTTGTATTAGCCTTAAGTAATATTCTAATTTTGTGACACACGGAATTTTGGATTTTCATTTGTTGCCACTTCAAATCATCAAAATTAAATGAAATAAACATTTGAATGCATCAGTCTGTGTGCAATGAATAAATATAATGTACAAGTTACCAGAGGTGTGGACTCGAGTCACATGACTTGGACTCGAGTCAGACTCGAGTCATGAATTTGATGACTTTAGACTCGACTTGACAAAATGTAAAAAGACTTGCAACTCGACTTAGACTTTAACATCAATGACTTGTAACTTCACTTGGACTTGAGCATTTTGAATTGACATGACTTGACATGACTTGCTACTTTCCCCAAAACCCAAAGATGAAAAAGTTATTCGGGAGCGCTCCGTATTTTTCATTGTGTACTTGTCTATCAGCGTTGCGTGTGTCAGCTGGTGTGCTCT
>NC_084550.2:35570000-35597500 GCF_033978685.3 Nerophis lumbriciformis | reverse complement strand
AAATGATAAATGGGTTATACTTGTATAGCGCTTTTCTACCTTCAAGGTACTCAAAGCGCTTTGACAGTATTTCCACATACACCCATTCACACACACATTCACACACTGATGGCGGGAGCTGCCATGCAAGGCGCTAACCAGCAGCCATCAGGAGCAAGGGGTGAAGTGTCTTGCCCAAGGACACAACGGACATGACTAGGATGGTAGAAGGTGGGGATTGAACCCCAGTAACCAGCAACCCTCCGATTGCTGGCACAGCCGCTCTACCAACTTTGCCACGCTGTCCCCGATGTTTAATCAATGTTAGGTTCTGACATTGATGTCACAGCTCTGTATAATACAGTTTGAGAGGAACCCAAAGATGCAGACAAAAGGTGAGTTGAACAGTTCTTTAGTAGAGTTGCGTACTCACAAAAAGGTGCTCCTCACAGGAGGGAACAAAAAGCGACGGTGCAAAAAGGAGAACTCAAAATGGGCACCGTGGAAAAAAACAAAAACTAATATATAAAAATAGAACAAACTTGGGTCGGAGTTGCAAGATGTGCTACCGCCGACGTAGACACCAAGCTGGATGGCACCGGGAGTGGCCAGGATAACAAGCAGCAAGAAACACGAAGCATGGAAGTCGTCAGAAGTCGACAGCCGAGGAATGGAATCACCAAGTGCCATCCAGCTGCCAAGGTGCTGCTTAAATATCATCTGAGTAAATTGGGAGCAGCTGTGCACGTCTCACAACTCCGCCCACAATGGGAACACAGGAACTCTAAGGTGAAGGAGAAATGAAGTGGAGGTCAACAAGGTCAACTGCACCAACAAAGGACAACTGAATACAAACCACAAGGTGGCAGCAGGTGGTGACAATTGATTTGACCATTGAATTTGGTCATTTCCCAACCAATATTCTACGAATACAACATTGAAACAACATGCTTTTTGACAATGCTTAATCAATGTTTGGTTCTGACGTTGATTTGACCATTGAATTTTGGCCATTTCCTAACCAATATTCTACAACACAAATACAACATTTAAACAACATGATTTTTGACTACGTTTAATCAATGTTGGGTTCTGACATTGATTTAACCATTGAATTCTGGTCTATTTCCAATCAAAATTCAACAAATACAACATGTTTTTGACAATGTTTATTCAATGTTGGGTTCTGACGTTGATTTGACCATTGAATTTTGGCCATTTCCTAACCAATATTCTACAACACAAATACAACATTAAAACAACATACTTTTTGACTACATTTAATCAATGTTGGCTTCTGACATTGATTTGACCATTGAATTCTGGTCATTTCTCAACCAAAATTCTACAAATACAACATTGAAAAAACATTATTTTTGATGACGTTTATTCAATGTTGGGTTGTGACGTTTATTTGACCATTGAAATTTGGTCATTTCTCAACCAATATTCTACAACACAAATACAACGTTGAAACAACATGCTTTTTGACTATGTATATTCAATGTTGGGTTCTGACCTTGATTTGACCGTTGAATTTTGGTCATTTCCCAGCCAAAATTCTACAAATACAACATTGAAACAACATGCTTTTTGACAATGTTTAATCAATTTAGTCAATTGTGACGTTGATTTGACCATTGAATTTTGGTAATTTCCCAATGAAAATTCCACAAATACAACATTGAAACAACATGCTTTTTGACTAAGTTGAATCAATGTCGGGTTCTGACATTGATTTGACCATTGAATTTTGGTCATTTCCCAACCAAAATTCAACAAATACAACATGTTTTTGACGATGTTTATTCAATGTTGAGTTCTGACGTTGATTTGACCATTGAATTTTGGTCATTTTCCGACCAAAATTCAACAAATACAGTACAACTCTGTTTTTGACGATGTTTATTCAATGTTGGGTTCTGACGTTGATTTGACCATTGAATTTTGGCCATTTCCTAACCAATATTCTACAACACAAATACAACATTTAAACAACATGATTTTTGACTATGTTTAATCAATGTTGGGTCCTGACATTGATTTGACCATTGAATTCTGGTCATTTCTCAAACAAAATTCAACAAATACAACATGTTTTTGACAATGTTTATTCAATGTTGGGTTCTGACGTTGATTTGACCATTGAATTTTGGCCATTTTCTAACCAATATTCTACAACACAAATACAACATTGAAACAACATGATTTTTGACTAAGTTTAATCAATGTTGGGTTCTGACATTGATTTGACCATTGAATTTTGGTTATTTTCCGACCAAAATTCAACAAATACAGTACAACTCTGTTTTTGACGATGTTTATTCAATGTTGGGTTCTGACGTTGATTTGACCATTGAATTTTGGCCATTTCCTAACCAATATTCTACAACACAAATACAACATTAAAACAACATGATTTTTGACTACGTTTAATCAATGTTGGGTTCTGACATTGATTTGACCATTGAATTCTGGTCTATTTCCAATCAAAATTCAACAAATACAACGTGTTTTTGACGATGTTTATTTAATGTTGGGTTCTGACGTTGAATTGACCATTGAATTTTGGCCATTTCCTAACCAATATTCTACAACACAAATACAACATTAAAATAACATGCTTTTTGACTACGTTTAATCAATGTTGGGTCCTGACATTGATTTGACCATTGAATTCTGGTCATTTTTCAACCAAAATTCAACAAATACAAATAAAACATTGAAACAACATGCTTTTTGACAACGATGAATCAATGTTGGGTTCTGACGTTGATTTGACCTCTGAATTTTCGTCATTTCCCATCCAATATTCTACAACACAAATACAACGTTGAAACAACATGTTTTTTGACGATGTTAAATTAATGTTGGGTTCTGACTTTGTTTTACCATTGAATTTTGGTCATTTCCTAACCAAAATTCTACAAATTCAACATTGAAACAACATGTTTTTTGGCGATGTCGATTCAATGTTGGGTTCTGACGTTGATTTGACCATTGAATTTTGGTCATTTCCCAACCAAAATTCTACAAATTCAACATTGAAACAACATGCTTTTTGGCGATGTCGATTCAATGTTGGGTTCTGACGTTGATTTGACCATTGAATTTTGGTCATTTCCCAACCAAAATTCTACAAATTCAACATTGAAACAACATGTTTTTTGGCGATGTTGAATCAATGTTGGGTTCTGAAATTGATTTGACCAATGAAATTTGGTCATTTCCCAACCAAAATTCTACAACACGAATACAACATTGAAACAACATGCTTTTTAACAAGGTTTATTCAATGTCAGGTTGTGACGTTGATTTGACCATTGAAATGTGGTCATTCCCAACAAAAAGGACATGTATGTATAATCAACGTTGTATCAATGTCTTGTGCCTGCTGGGACGAGGCCCCTGATCTCCAGTGCGGTCGATGTCCTATTTTTTTGTGCTAATTTATCATTAGAGGTATCGTGCCTGAATTGAAAATTTACAAAAATACTGAAAAATTAAGCAACTATTCCTTAACCCTTTGGAGACCGTTGTATTATGTTAAAATGTTACTTAATGGTTCATCCTAACTCTCTGCTGCGTACCCCCTACACAGTCCCCTCTCAAACCCTCCCTAAGACCAAAGATGGATGCCGGTGCACGGTGGCCGTCCTCCAGCCGGGCTTCCCGGTATTTGCTCGGCCCGCAGCCCACGTTGAGCCGCCGTGTATTAAACTCTTGCGAGCGAGCGTACGGGCGACTCAGCGAGAGGCACCCTGCACAGGTTTAATCAGCGCCGCGCTCATCAGAAGCCATTTTCAGGAGCTAATTCTCTGGTCTTGGGTAGCCAACCACAAATTAAAGTAAGATATTTGGCGTTTGTGCTTCAGTTGGCTCAGTTCCTCCTTTCATGTTCTTCACTTTCTTCAAAGGACCGCAAAAAGTGCAACTTAAAAGCCCAATTCCGCATCGACTGAAGTCATTCGTTTTTTTCTGTCTGTTGCTGCTGAACATTGGCACATGCACGGAGCTCTCGCCAAAACGAAAACAGCAACTTACACTGAGTGCACAACCGCTTTCATTCCAATAAGCCAGATGCAAATGAGCGCAGTAAGACATTTTCAGAAGCTTCAAATCTTCTTTTGTAATGAAGAACGTGATCGCTCAGTGTTTCCCACAGGACAGGCATCTATTTGTGGTGGTGTGGTCGGGGGGGGGGGGGGGGGTGACCAAGAAGAACGCGGAGTTGGAATATAATTACAACATTTTATGTACATATTTATATACAGATTTGAACAATTAGTGATTCACTGAAATATATTTATTAATTGTGGTTCTTACAAAAAATATATCTTATAAAATATAAAAGCTAAAATGTCTCTTAAAGCTCTGCCCCTTTAATTAGTGAATACTAAATAATTTAACTTTAGCCTACTACTACAACCATATTATTTACCAGCAACATGAAGTGAAACAGAGGCAGAGGTGTCCTGCCACAGTCAGTCAACCTCCTCCTCCTGCTGCTGAACAGATCGCACCTGTGGTCCGGACTGTAGGCCTACCTCCTCTCCAAGTCGAGCCCTTTTCGGCCGTTGAAAATATTTTTCTATACTCATCTGTGTGAAGGAGTGAACATCCAACATTAGAATTTATTACTAGCGAGCAGAACTGCTCTATGTACAGTGCCGTCTAACCTTAAGCGGCAGCAGCTCAACACATGCAGGGTTCAACGTTAAGGTTTTTTCTACTTGCCCGACTTCTCAAATCTACTTGCCCCAATATTTTTACTTGTCCTGCCTAGGTTTTTTTCTGGCTGTGTAGTGCTCATGGCTTATATCTTACTAAAATCCTTCCCGTTGACTATTTACAACACTACACAGTATTTATTATTATTATTATCTATAATTACATTTAAATGGCATTGCATACATGTAAAATTAAATGCTATTTCACATTATTTGACCAGTAGCAGTTACACTCATCTGAACAGGTCAGCCACCTGTTTAAAGCCCGATCACTGTTGAAATCTTGAAATGAAGGGCCTTTAATGGCCAAAACATTAACCTGGACAACAGCTGGTTGGCTCACATTTTATTCTTTTCATTGCATTCACATGCTGCATTGGACAGTGGACAATTTAGCTTCAGACCATGTGTGTTTATTGACAACATGGTTATAACCTGGACACGTTAGCTCGTCGGTATAGTAACACGTGACTGTTACTACGTGCGTCTGCCCCGGGCCACGAGTCAAACAGCGGCGGTGTTAATGAAGCAGCGTTAGGCTGTTCACCGTCAGTGAAACGCTCGGTGAAATCACGGATTAACGTTAAATATATGACGAGCCGCGAGCGATGCAGCTATAACCTATCTACTAATGATGGGTTGATGAGGCGTCATGAAGCGTTTCGAGACATTGCAAAACTGTATTGATACTGTGTCGATACTGTGTCACTAAATACTGACATCTGCTGGACATTAAAAATCCCTACAGGCAACCTATGGACCGACTCAACTGACACTGATTTTATGACCTAGTACAGTGGTTCTCAAATGGGGGTACGCGAACCCCTGGGGGTACTTGAAGGTATGCCAAGGGGTACGTGAGATTTTTTTTAAATATTCTAAAAATAGCAACAATTCAAAAATTCTTTATAAATATATTTATTGAATAATACTTCAACAAAATATGAATGTAAGTTCATAAACTCAGTGAAGCACAAGCTCAGGTTTGTCACTAAAATGTCTGTCAAAAAGAACTGTGAAAAGAAATGCAACAATGCAATATTCAGTGTTGACAGCTAGATTTTTTGTGGACATGTTCCATAAATATTGATGTTAAAGATTTTTTTTTTTTGTGAAGAAATGTTTAGAATTAAGTTCATGAATCCAGATGGATCTCTAATACAATCCCCAAAGAGGGCACTTTAAGTTGATGATTACTTCTATGTGTAGAAATCTTTATTTATAATTGAATCACTTGTTTATTTTTCAACAAGTTTTTAGTTATTTTTATATCTTTTTTTCCAAATAGTTCAAGAAAGACCACTACAAATGAGAAATATTTTTGCACTGTTATACAATTTAATAAATCAGAAACTGATGACATAGTGCTGTATTTTACTTCTTTATCTTTTTTTTTCAACCAAAAATGCTTTGCTCTGATTAGGGGGTACTTAAATTAAAAAAAAATCACAGGGGGTACATTGCTGAAAAAAGGTTGAGAACCACTGACCTAGTTTATACAATAATACAAACCAAGTCATTGTATTTCATTTAGGATTATTTCATAACTTCATTTAAATAAAAATATATTTTTTGTCTTTTTTAGATACAGTCAATAAATAATGTGAACATGTATCATAACATGGAAATCTAAGAGAACGTGTTGTGAATGAGGATGCTTGTGGACCTGGAAATTATTATTTATTTATTTTTACACATTTTTATTTTTAAAAAAAACAGTTTTTCCAACGTATTCAATTTTAGACGCTTTCTCTTCTTAGTTATTATTTCTCCGGCTGTAGAAAAGAGCCGCTCACAGGGCACAGAGGAGGCGTCAGTGCGACACAGTTCGCGTATTGGTCACGTGACCAAAACAGCTCATGATCGGTCACGTGACTTTCTAAAAGCGGTACGCGCACCGACACAGGGTTTCGCTCTATGATGCATCAGTGTTGCCGGACCCATCACTACTATCTACCTATAACACCTGTAAAAATGAAGCAATGCTACCACGCTAGCAAGCGTTAGCTAGCCGGCTATGAGCCACCAAGCTGCTAACTATCGCCAAAAGGCACCATTTAAGTTTTTTTCCCCATGGCATCCTGGATCAAGGCTTTCAGCAGCTTTTGGACGTTTGAGGTAGAAACGTAGGAAGCGCCATCATTATGAAAAGTAGCCGGCGAGTATTTTGATTCCGTCCGTCCGTCCGTCCCTCTTCTTCTTCTTCTTCTGGCCCACCAGGTGAATTAAGCGCTATTGGCGGAGTTACAATGCATAGTAGGCTACCGCCACCTACTGCACCGGAGGTGTAACTACAAGCAACATTCACAGACAGTCCCATTGCTTTTATGAGCGGTCGAGCGAGTCAAAAGCCGAAAAATCCATTTGTGGCGGACGTAATTCTTTCGTGGCGGGCCGCCACAAATAAATGAATGTGTGGGAAACACTGTCGCTAGCTCGTAGCACCAAAAGCTGCCACACTTAACTGCTGGATGTCGGCACTTATCAGCTGATATTGATCTAACACGGTGCGATGCCACGGGGGACATGTGTGACCCTGGAAAACATGCTTTATCAGTATCATGCCGTATCATGCTTCAAAACCGCTTCGGAAATTCTCACTTTCTCATTTTGATAAAAAAATAAATCAGCAAAATTCATTTTTATTTTGTCGGTTAAAGTTTATTTATTTTTTATTTAGATTATCTTTTTAGTTAATTAATTTTTTTTTGCAGTATCAAATGGTTCAAGTCGGTCAAAAATGTTTGATAATTCAAACAAGAAAAAAAACTAATAACATTTTTTGCATATCTTCTGTTATTTTTTGTTGTAAGTTGACTTATATTTCTCTCTTTTGTCTTTTCTTTTTTGTGAATAAGGATACAATGTAACGCAGAGGTGTACTTATAACAATCTTATTGACAAATTATATTATTTATAGTCCCGGCAGAGAGATTGGGGGAGTGCAAAATAATGACATAAAATAATTGAGAAGCTCTGATCCAACAGAAAGCTCCAGAACAAAACTAAATTATTTTGCTTAATATTTTAAAGTCGAGGTTCAGCCATATAACATTATATATAACATTTAACATTTAATGATGGTTGTTGGGTAACATTTTTGCAAAGACTTTGCTGTAATATATATATATATATGTCTTAATAAGGTTATCCAAAAAATAGTGCTCGATACCGTAGTAGAGCGCAATATATGTATGTGTGGGGAAAAAATCACAAGACTATTTCATCTCTACAGGCCTGTTTCATGAGGGGGGGTACCCTCAATCATCAGGAGATTTTAATGGGAGCATTCACATACCATGGTTTATATAGGGCACAGAGTGGGTGGGTACAGGCTGGCGTAGGGGCGTGGTGATTGGCTCATGTGTTACCTAGGAGGTGTTTCCGTCTGTGGCGGCATGCTGTTACAATTTCGCTGCGCTTGTTGAGGGATGACAGGTCTGGACGGTAGATAATAAACAGTTTCTCTTTCAAGCATAGGTTGCATCTTTTATTACCACTATTGTAAGGTGTGCTGGATGCAAGAATTTGCCATGTTATTGAATATTCAACATTATTGTCTTTGAGGTCCCAAATGTGTTTGCTGAGTTCTGTGGTATTCCGCAGGTTTTGGTTCCTGAAAGAAGCCTTGTGATTGTTCCATCTGGTTTTGAATTCTCCCTCGGTTAATCCTACATATGTGTCGGATGTGTTAATGTCCTTGCGTATTACCTTAGATTGGTAGACAACTGATGTTTGTAAGCACCCCCCGTTGAGAGGGGAATCAGGTTTCTTTCGACAGTTACAGCCTTTGTTGGTTTTGGAGTCGCTCTGTCCGGGGGCCGACGGCTCATTTGCAATTGTTTTGTTGTGGTTTGAGATGATTTGTCGTATATTGTTCATGCAGCTGTAGCTCAATTTAATGTTGTTCTTGTTGAATAATATTCTTAGGGTGTTGTCTTTGGGAAAGTGTTTGTCAATCAGATTGAGGAATTTGTGTCACAGGCAACGAAAGAAACATCATCATCCACGCAAAAAACTCCATTCTCATCCACAACAGTACACCATGGCAAAAAAAGAACAATGCAACATTTGACGTCACTATGGGAAGTTTTGACGGAGCAGAAACGTGTGAACTCGTTGGGAGTTTCCTCCTCTCCCAGCTCGCTAGCCTCAATCTGAACCTTGGTATTTACCGTGATGACGGACTGGCAGTGTGTCGCGCCTCGCCAAGGAGCAGCGAGAATACCAAGAAGCGCATATGCCAAATTTTCAAAGAGAACGGCCTACAGATCACGATTGAAGCCAACAAGCAAACCGTCAACTTCCTTGACGTCACTTTCAACCTGAGAAATAACAGCTACCAACCATTCACGAAACCCAACACAACACTCCAATACGTGCACCATGACAGCAACCACCCACCCACCACCACGAAAAGAATACCTACCGGAATTAATAAAAGGCTATCGATGCTGTCATCTAGCAAAGCTGAATTTGACCAAGCAACCAAGAGACAGGGCACCTCCGTTCACTGCAAGCTGCTTTCGGTGTTTGCTTTTCCTTCATCTTCCGCTTGTATTCATCGTGTATCTCCTTATGATTATTGAAGAGGTGGGAGAAAATTGCTCGTATTAAAAGGAAGACGTCTTGGTTCCTCCTCGCATAACCAACTTTTTGCAGTCATTGCAAATTGCCAGTTTTTTATTCATCAGATACACTTTAAAATAATCCCAAAACCATAGACATGGTGTCGTTAGTCAGTCAACGAGCGAGCTCGCTTGTTAGCCACAGCTACAGCACATGCAACAACACACTCTTGTTGTTGTTATGCTCCGCTCGCGGCGGTTTGATGAGGTCATTAAGCGTCGCCTGTAAACCTCTCATGCTGCAGTCGTCAACTCCTGTGTTGAGAGGGGAGAGGGGAAAGGGGAGGGGCTGCTGACTGGAAGACGCAACTGCTCTGTACTTCCTCCTATGTCCATGTTTTACCGGATATATACCGCTCCGTACAGCGGCGTTTTTGAAACCGATACCCCATTTTAAAGCATTTATCGGAAATCTCTAGTATAATATATATATATATATATATATATATATATATATATATATATATACATACACATACATACATGCATACATACACATATACACATATATATGTAGGTTTGATGTAGCAAGCAACTATTGCCGTGTAGCTTGCTACAATTGACTGGGGATAGCTTCCCTTGCAGCTAAGCTACATTTGATGGAGAGTAACTTGTAGCCTAGCTTACTACATTTCACAAGTCCCTAGCCCAGGGGTCGGCAACCCGCGGCTCTAGAGCCGCATGCGGCTCTAGAGCCGCCCTAGTGGCTCTCTGGAGCGTTTTTAAAAAATGTATGAAAAATGGAAAAAGAAAAAAAAAATCTATTTTCTGTTTTAATATGGTTTCTGTAGGAGGACAAACATGACACAAGTCTCCCTAATTGTTACAAAGCACACTGTTTATATTAAACATGCTTCACTGATTCGAGTATTTGGCGAGCGCCGTTTTGTCCTACTAATTTTGGCGGTCTTTGAACTCACCGTAGTTTGTTTACATGTATAACTTTCTCCGACTTTCTAGGACGTGTTTTATGCCACTTCTTTTTCTGTCTCATTTTGTCCACAAAACTTTTAACATTGTGCATGAAAGGTGAGTTTTGTTGATGTTATTGACTTGTGTGGAGTGATAATCAGACATATTTGGTCACTGCATGCATGACTGCAAGCTAATCGATGCTAACATGCTATTTAGGCTAGCTATATGTACATATTGCATCATTATGCCTCATTTGTAGCTATATTCGAGGTCATTTAGTTTCCTTTAAGTCCTCTTGATTCAATTTATATCTCATGACACACTGTCTGTATGTAATACGGCTTTTAATTTTTTGCGGCTCCAGACAGATTTGTTTTTGTATTTTTGGTCCAATATGGCTCTTTCAACATTTTGGGTTGCCAACCCTTGCCCTAGCCCATCACTGCACATCAAATATGAAAACAACTTCAAAGTTTATTTTGGACATTTCTATTCTTTTCCAACCAGTTTCTAACACCGGCAGGTGTTTTTCCTTCCTGGACTAAAGTGAGGATAAGGACCAAAGTGGTGAGTGACAGAACAATCCTTAACACTCCATTAGTAGATGCGAAAGGCGTTCCAATTATCCTTGAAGGCAGACGCGCATTGAAAGCGCTTATTTTTGTCTGTGGGTGGAAAAGATGTTTGGAAATGTTAATCTGGACAACAAGTGACAAGGGACCATGGAGATAATTGTTTTTTTTTCCCCCGGCACAAGCGTCCGTTTGATGAACATCTCATTATAATGCGGAGGTGATGGATGCCAGACGGACAAAGCCAGGTGTTTTTGACTGATATTTCCGACAAAAGGAGGGTTTGGAGGTGGTTTTCTCCGAAGTGCTTCGGAGTGAGAGGTTTTAATGGCCTTGCTGTGTTATTCTTCCGCAGCATGTTATGACAGCTTGATTGGGCTTCAATCTGCGTTCATTTGCATGCGTCTCAGCTTGGTGTTGTTATGGTAATTTGTGTGAAGTAAATTGCATCTTGCTGCCTGTTCCACTTGGGCACAGGAAGAACGCGGTAATGATGACGACAAAGCCATAAAAGCCATTGTGCAGCACAACACAAAGACACCGGACTCGCCCGGATGACCAGGGCGGTCACCCCGGCAACACCGAGACTGATGGAAGCCGCAGAGTCGCCCTCGGGTGCCGTCTTTACCGCACTTTGGATTCCACTTGGTTTCACGTCCGGCCTTTAGCTGGTTGAGCCTGTCCGCTGCCTGCAAGGTGGGCCATTCAAGTGCTTTACACAGCACATAAAGAGGCAGCGAAACAATATAAAGCAGAGTGATCGCATCGCCGTGCTTTGGTTGCACCGAGGAGGCAATTTACGTCCCCGAGGAGTCCTTTACATCGGTCAGGTGAGAAGTTGTGCTTGCATTTAATGAACTGCATTAAGGACAACATTGGAGTTGTTGAGTAACAGAATTGTCACCCTGCATGAAGTCATGTGGAAATATGACGCGTTCTATTCTTCGGATGAACGACATTTGTTGTGCTCATATATATATATATATATATATATATATATATATATATATATATATATAAACCTCGTTTGTATATGAGTTGGGAAATTGTGTTAGATGTAAATATAAACTGAATACAATGATTTGCAAATCCTTTTCAACCCATATTCAATTGAATGCACTACAAAGACAAGATATTTGATGTTAAAACTCATAAACTTTTTTTTTTTTTTTGCAAAAAATAATTAACTTAGAATTTCATGGCTGCAACACGTGCCAAAGTAGTTGGGAAAGGGCATGTTCACCGCTGTGTTACATCACCTTTTCTTTTAACACCCAAACAATTGGGAACTGAGGAAACTAATTGTTGAAGCTTTGAAAGTGGAATTCTTTCCCATTCTTGTTTTATGTAGAGCTTCAGTCGTTTAACAGTCCGGGGTCTCCTCTGTCGTATTTTACGCTTCATAATGCGCCACACTTTTTTGATGGGAGACAGGTCTGGACTGCAGACGGACCAGGAAAGTACCCGCACTCTTTTTTTTACGAAGCCACGCTGTTGTAGCACATGCTGAATGTGGCTTGGCATTGTCTTGCTAAAATAAGCAGGGGCGTCCATGAAAAAGACGGCGCATAGATGGCAGCATATGTTGTTCCAAAACCTGTATGTACCTATCAGCATTAATGGTGCCTTCACAGATGTGTAAGTTACCCATGTCTTGGTTACTAATGCACCCCCATACCATCACAGATGCTGGCTTTTCAACTTTGCGTCGATAACAGGCTGGATGGTTCGCTTGCCCTTTGGTCTGGATGACACGATGTCGAATATTTCCAAAAACAATTTGAAATGTGGACTCGTCAGACCACAGAACACTTTTCCACTTTGCATCAGTCCATCTTAAATGATTTCGGGCCCAGAAAAGCCGGCGGCGTTTCTGGATGTTGTTGATAAATGGCTTTCGCTTTGCATAGTAGAGCTTTAACTTGCACTTACAGATGTAGCGACCAACTGTATTTAGTGACAGTGGTTTTCTGAAGTGTTCCTGAGCCCATGTGGTGATATCCTTTAGAGAATGATGTCGGTTTTTGATACAGTGGGATCGAAGGTCACGGTCATTCAATGTTGGTTTCCGGCCATGCCGCTTACGTGGAGTGATTTCTACAGATTCTCTGAACCTTTTGATGATATTATGGACCGTAGATGTTGAAATACCTAAATTTCTTGCAATTGCACTTTGAGAAACGTTATGTTATCACTACACCTTAACCGTAATCTAAATGTTATCACTGCACTTTAACCCTAATCTAAGAGTTATGTTATCACTGCACCTCAACTGTAATCTGAATGTTATGTTATCACTGCACCTCAACTGTAATCTAAATGTTATGTTATCACTGCACCTTAACCTAAATCTAATTTTTATGTTATCACTGCACCACAACTGTAATCTAAATGTTATGTTACCACTGCACCTTAACCATAATCTAAATGTTACGTTATCACTGCACCTTAACCGTAATCTAAACGGTATGTTATCACTGCACCTTAACCGTAATCTAAATGTTATGTTTTTACTGCATCTTAACCGTAATGTCTAAATGTTATGTTATCACTGCACCTTAAATGTAATCTAAATGCTATGTTATCACTGCACCTTAACCGTAAATTGGGAAAAAACGTATATAGAATTTTTGGTGAAAAAATGCGGGATTTTATTTTTAAGCCGTATTGCTCAGGCTTAGAATAACATTACAGAACACCTCTGACAAATAGGGACAGGCACGTTCACATTTTAATTGATGCGGTTCCGATCGATACTGGTACTCAACTGTACCAATTATGGGTACTTTTGTGTGTGTTCATGTGGTAAAAATCTAATCTGTGTAATAATGACATCTTAAAAGGTTTAAATGTAACACATTTATTTCCCTTTATAGATGGATCACCACATCAATACAATATCCAATTATTTGTATAGTAACATGTTTGCAATTGTTCTGCCAATGTGTTCACAATAAAAAAATAAACTACAACAATGCACACTACACACTTTAGAGCGTTTTCTATTTGGCATAGTTTGGCTTTTATGTCATCTTACTTACTAAATCAGTCACAGTAACAATCTAAATGTTATGTTATCACTGCACTTTACCTTAATCTAAATGTTATGTTATCATTGCACCTTAACCGTAATCTAAATGTTATGTTATCACTGCACCTTAAATGTAATCTAAATGTTATGTTATCACTGCACCTTAACTGTAATCTAAATGTTATGTTATCACAGCACCTTAACCGTAATCTAAATGTTATGTTGTCACTGCACCTTAACCGTAATCTAAATGTTATGTTATCACAGCACCTTAACCGTAATCTAAATGTTATGTTATCACTGCATTATAACCGTAATCTAAATGTTATGTTATCACTGCACCTTAACTTTAATCTAAATGTTATGTTATCACTGCACCTTAACTGTAATCTAAATGTTATATTATCACTGCACCTTAACCGTAATCTAAATGTTATGTAATCACTGCACCTTAACCCTAATTTAAATGTTATGTTATCACTGCACCTTAACCGTAATCTAAATATTATGTTGTCACTGCACCTTAACCGTAATCTAAATGTTATGTTATCACTGCATCTTAAATGTAATCTAAATGTTATCATTGCACATTAACCGTAATCTAAATGTTATGTTATTACTGCATTATAACAGTAATCTAAATGTTATATTATCACTGCACCTTAACCGTAATCTAAATGTTATGTTATCACTGCACCTTAACCGTAATCTAAATGTTATGTTATCACTGCACCTTAACCGTAATCGAAATGTTATGTTATCATTGCACATTAACCGTAATTTAAATGTTATGTTATCACTGCACCTTAACCGTAATCTAAATGTTATGTTATCACTGCACCTTAACCGTAATCTAAATGTTATCACTGCATTTTAACCGTAATCTAAACGTTATGTTATCACTGCACCTTAACTTTAATCTAAATGTTATGTTATCACTGCACCTTAGCCCTAATCTAAGTGTTATCACTGCACCTTAACCATAATCTAAATGTTATGTTATTATTGCACCTTAACCGTAATCTAAATGTTATGTTATCACTGCATCTTAACCGTAATCTAAATGTTATGTTATCACTACACCTTAACTGTAATTTTAATGTTATGTTATCACTGCACCTTAACTGTAATCTAAATGTTATGTTATCACTGCACCTTAGCCCTAATCTAAATGCTATGTTATCACTGCACTTTAACTGTAATCTATTAAATGTTATGTTATCACTGCACCTTAACTGTAATCTAAATGTTAAATTATTACTGCACCTTAACTGTAATCTAAATGTTAATTACTGCACCTTAACTCTAATCTAAATGTTATGTTATCATTGCAATTTAAATGTATTCCTAATGTTATCACTGCACCTTAACTGTAATCTGAACACGGAAGTGAAACACCACCCACCTCTAGAACGACGTGCGTAGCAGGCGTTTACTGCGGGGATGTCGCCTCTTCTCACGGCGAAAAATAGTCATTTCGCTTCGGAAGAACAACCTGTCATGGCTTTTGAACCTGATATTGTTGTGTTCTAGGCAAAGGGAAGGAGGCGAAACCAAGGCAAAACTGCGATTTTGAAGGTTTATTTAAACCTTTGATGAATGTGTGGGATGTGTATGCTACCACTAGTGAGTGAATGCAGACTGTGTGGAATTAACAATGTAGAACTTACCAGAGGGTGTTGTCGGTGCGTGTTGGATGTATCTTTCGTCGAATCCAAAGGGGAAGGCAAAGGGGTAGTCAGCAGGAAGGCAAGCAGTCGGGGGCTGGAGAGAGGCAACGATGTCAGGGTCCAAACAGTGGTCAAGGATCGGGGAAGGCAAGCAACAATCCGGGAGGAGGTCGTGAGGCAAGACACGATCACGGAAGACACTGCAGAAGACACAAAGGACATCAAGACAGGAACGAGGAAGAGCACAATGAAGGCGAGCAAGGAACGAGAGAGAGGTGCCAGATGTGATGCTTACTCAGGTTAGATTTGCTACGTTCTGGCAAAGGTCTCCTGGCTTCGCTGTCTCTTTATGCCGCTCCCTCACGTCAAGCCCAGGTGTGCTGATGAGTGATTGCCTGCAGCCTTGTCGCTGCCCAGCGTGAGAGGGGGCGTGTCCAAGCGAGCAGCCAGAGGAGGAATTGTGACACTCAGAATTATGAGGGACGCGGGTTCGAATCCGCGCCGTGACAGATATTTCCATAAGGTAGACTTTCTTTTGTCCATTTCTGCTCGCTTGTGGCTCATCAGAAGCAAGTGAACTGCAGCCAAAATCCCCCTGCTACGGCACATCCCGAGGGTCAAAAAGGATCGCCCGTTAAAAAATATAATTCTGTTATTGAATTTTTTAGTTAACGTATGTATATATATATATATATACACAGTATATATATATATATATATATATATATATATATATATATATATATATATATATATATATATATATATATATATATCTATATCAGTGACGTGCAGTCACTAGAGGAAGGTGAGGCGGGGCCTCACCTGCCATCGTGGAAAGAAAAAAAATGTAAAAAGAAAAAAAATTAATTAAATTGTTAAATGTATCCAGTGATTATACTATAAAGTTATTTTCCATTTAACTTCACCAGTTTTAGATTATTTTAATTCAAAATCGCTGAATTTTCACATTTGCTGTTCAAATACTGAGAAGAGACGGTGCGGTGATCAGCAGCCAGTTGAGGCACGTCACTCAGTTGTGCCTCACCATGGATTGCGGACTCGGCTAACTGCTGGCCTGCTGTGCAGTGAGACCGTATTGCTATATGAACTATATTATACATTTCCATAGTTTAGTTAACTGAGATGTATAATGTACAGTGTATTTTGTCAACAACTGTATGTGTGTAACGTATTTCTTGTGCTGAGCAATCATAAAACTGCTGCGTAGACACACTGTGTGAGGCTCGCAGTAATCCCGCCTCCTGGTGGTAGAGAATGCACCCCCTGATGGGAGTGTTGTATCAACTAAAGCCCACACTTAAACTTTCCACGTGCAAGATTGAATCTATTTAAAAAAGTTATTTAATAAGAAGCCAAAAAGTGCAAAAACTATACTGTTCGTGTTGGAGGAGTTGTGAATGACTGTAGGGCCACAACATTAGGTACACCTGCAGACTGCAGCACGGATTTCATATTTCATCCATTCACAACTCCTCCAACACGAACATTATTGTTTTTGCACTTTTTGGCTTCTTATTGAGCTGCTGCATTTTTTGGTTGGGTTGTTTATTTCTATTGAGTAACTTCTACATTTCTAAAAGGGGAGGAATGTAATAGAGTGATCATTGTTTGTCTGTTGCCATCTCCTGGTTAATGTTGGCTATAGCGTACTGTGGTTACTTTTTGGTTGGCCAACGATTTACGTGGCGTTGCGCACCTGACGTCAAGTGTGTTGAGTCTGTTCTGAAGTCTACAGTAAAGAGACGTACTTCATCACCTCGCCTGGTTATTGCCTCCAACCCAATATATTACATAAAGGTAAGACCAAAATAACGTCTTTTTTTATTAAATGTGCTTTTTTGTGTGCTACAGTTTGTATGTGTAAAGTTAAAGTTAAGTTAAAGCAGTGGTCCCCAACCACTGGGCCGCGGCCCGGTACCGGTCCGCGGCCGCACAAGAAAGAAAAAAAAAGAAGAAAAAAAAAATAAAAATAGAAAATATATATATATTTTTTTATTTTTTTATTTTATTTAATCAACATAAAAACACAATATATACACTATATATCAATACAGTCTGCAGGGATACAGTCCGTAAGCACACATGATTGTATTTTTTTATAAAAAAATTTTTTTTTTAAAACGGTCCGCGGGACAAATTTTCAAGCGTTGACCGGTCCGCAGCTACAAAAAGGTTGGGGACCACTGAGTTAAAGTACCAATGATTGTCACACACACGAGGTGTGGTGAAATGTGTCCTCTGCATTTGACCCATCCCTTGATCACCCCCTGGGAGGTGAGGGGAGCAGTGGGGAGCAGTGGGCAGCAGCGGCGCCACGCCCGGGAATAATTTTTGGTGATTTAACCCCCAATTCCAACCCTTGATGCTGAGTGCCAATCAGCACGCCTTACGCCCGAATGCAGCTGAGATAGGCTCCAGCGCCCCCCGCGACACCGAAGGGAATAAGCGGAAATATAAAATTTTTCATCGGACCTGATGTGAGAGGATAATAATAAACAAAGCAATTTCAATTTGTATGTTTTTAAATATGTTCACCATTTTATGTTCAAGAGTAGAAAAGTCACACTCTCTTTAACTTTCTTTTCGTGATTGTGCTGTAGATAGATGATGTCTATTTGCCATCATCCAACAGAGCTCCTATAGGGGGTCGGGGGGTGAATAAAAGACAAACAATGAAAAGTGGAAAAGGAATCAGGTTGGTCATGTTATCCTTGTCGGTGTACACAACGTAATTGAAAGTTTTAAAGGAATCTGCGAGACTTTCAGTGAGTTAAACCTGAGTGGAGCCTCTATTCACCTCTAATCCCTCAGATGGCGCAGCATCAAGCACCGCCAAGCCCGGGATGACTTCCGTTCAAGGTCTTGCTGACTGCATCTAGAAGGTCCTCCGTGGATCTCAAGAGAGGTCGGCATTGTCGCCTTGTGAAAACACTGGGCTGAATAATGCTGACTGGACATCTAAGGCTTTCTGATGACATCATTGAATTAAATTGATGTTTACTCCAATAACGAAGGGCAAAAAGGTACAAAAGGATTTACGTGCCCGTTTATGAAAAAGCTTCACAGGTGAGGGCGCTCATTAATGCACCGAAAGCAGGTGCAAACCATTAGTGTCCATGGCAACCAAAAATAAACAAACGGAAAGAAGGTAGAGAAGAGAAACAGACTTTAAAAAAAAAAGCTACCAAACATAAATCAAGACATGACAGTTTGCATAATCTAACTCTCAGGGGTCAAAATATGACTTTTTTTTAGTCCTTTTTGCTGTATTTTGGCATTAAATTGTGTTGTTACACAATTTAGAAATGTCAAGGTCCAATTATTTCACACTGCCAGTTATTCCACGCCACCCCAAAGCCCAAACAGGTCATTTTTCAAAGGGACTAGAAGGTTGGGGTGGTGCATTAAAAAATAAATTTACGCCCGAATCACCTGTCTTATTCATCCAGATTCTATAGCGATTCCATCCATCCATCCATTTTCTACCGCTTGTCTCTTTCTGTCATGTCTCTGTAATCATGTTTTGTTTTAGTCATGTTTTGTTTAGTTTAGTTATTGGACTCTTTAGTTTCTGGCTTTTCACTCCCTTGTCTTGTTTCCATGATTACCCATTTGTTTCACCTGTTCCACGTTTGGACTCATTGTGCACTCTTGTTTGTCACCATAGCAAACCATTAGTTTTCACCTGTCACGTCACGCACCTGTTTCACGTTTTGAGTCACGCACCTGCTTTCACTAATCATGTCTATAGTATTTAAGTTCATTGTTTTCAGTTTGTCGTTCTGGCGACATCCCACATTTATGCTCTGCACATTCCTGACACTTTTTTCATGTCCATCGTTCATGCTGCTCCTTTTGTCCATGCCAAGTAAGTTTTGTTTATTAATGCCACAGTTAGTGTTTTTTGTTGTTCATAGTTTCTGCCTTTGTGCAAGTATTTGTTTTCATAGCCAAGTTGTTTCTCCGCCACTGTGCGCGCTTTTCGTTTGTACTTTTTTTTGATAGTAATAATAAATCATGTACTCACATTCCCGTCTCGCCCGAGCCAACTTTCCGTTGCCTTCCGGAAAAGCAAACACCCAGGACCAAGTCATGACACTTTCAGGGTTGCGGGGGGCGCTGGAGCCTATCTCAGCTACAATCAAGCGGAAGGCAGGGTACACCCTGGACAAGTCGCCACCTCATCGCAGGGCTCTATAGCGATTCATTATTTTCAAAAATCGATTTGAAAAAAATGTTAAAAAGGCGTTTTTGAGGCCATCTCCATGCAACCAAAAGAAGCTTTTCTAACCTGCAACCTGTTTTGAAAAAGTTGAAATATAATTTTGATGCTGCTAATACATTAAGAGAATCGCTTTGAATCAAGAATTGGCCTAGTGGTTAGAGTGTCCGCCCTGAGATCGGTAGGTTGTGAGTTCAAACCCCGGCCGAGTCATACCAAAGACTATAAAAATGGGACCCATTACGTCCCTGCTTGGCACTCAGCATCAAGGGTTGGAATTGGGGGTTAAATCACCAAAAATGATTCCCGGGCGCAGCACCGCTGCTGCCCACTGCTCCCCTCATCTCCCAGGGGGTGATCAAGGGGATGGGTCAAATGCAGAGGACAAATTTCACCACACCTAGTGTGTGTGTGACAATCATTGGAACTTTAACTTAACTTGTGTGGAATCGAAAATCAATTTTAAATCGAATAATCACCCCACAAATCAAAATCAGATCAAAACGTTAGGTGCCCAAAGAATTACAACCCTAAAATAAACTTTTTCTTTGCTGAAATACCTCTATCAGCATTAGTCTTAAAAAATACCAAACTTCTGAGTTAAAAATAAAACTACAAACGTTAACCCTTTGAGGGCCTTTTAATCAAATGACGTCACTGTTGTCAATTAGAATAAATAACATTTTACTCATTTAAACTTATGATATTATCTGATCAAAAGTGTTACGAACTGGTCAAGGGGGTGACCCCGGGATGCAGAGACGGGAGGCAAGTTTGAATAACAAAAAATGAATACATTTAATAAGTCCAAAAAGTGTAACAAAAAGCGATGGGGCAAAAATGCACACCATGAATACTAACTAAAACAGGTTCCTCAGTGGTCGACAGGGGAAAAAACCAGGGAGCACTCAGCACAGCATAATGTCCTTGCTGCCTCAAGGAGGCTGGGAAACAAACACAACAAAGTTAGAAATAACAGGACTAAGGAAAAATAACGTACCAGGACTGACGAGGCGAAGTAGGCGCATGCACGTGGGAGGTGCAGGATAAAATAACCGGCAAGACCCAGCTGTGGGTGGCGAGCTTAAATACTCCTCTGAAGAAATAGGTTGCAGGTGTGCCTTAGTGTCCGCCCCTCGCTGGAGACTAATGAGCTGAGGAAACACATCACAATAAAAGAGAAGGCAGGGAAATAAAAACACAACAAAAAGGCCTTCAAAGGGTCACAAAAAATATTGATTGATGTATTTGTGAACGTCATTTTAAAAGTATTTATCCAAAATGTTTAACACCCTTCAAAAACTTTAGGACTTTTATGTCTTGAATAACATCGAATTTCCTTGGAGAGCCAAATTAACATAAAAAGACCACAATATTTGGACAATTTTATTGTCAGTATGTCTTCCAGGAACATTTTTTTTGTTTGTTTGTTTGAATTCACGTCATTTATTTGCTTAAAACCTGCTAACAGTTTTATCTGGAGTCCAGTCTGGGTGTATTTTGAAGTGAATTTTGCCAGCAAGCACATCAGTCAGTCTCCTCACTCATCTTGGCACTGACCTTGAATGAAGTTGCGTGAGTATGATTATGGCCATATTTGTTTGTGATTAATCACTAGTTAACTTGTTATTTTTGACAGTGCTTTTTTATTTATGTTTTAGACTTAGACTTAGACAAACTTTAATGATCCACAAGGGAAATTGTTCCACACAGTAGCTCAGTTACAAAGGATGGAAAGAATAATGCACACAATGGCACAAAAAGAGGGCAAAAACAAAAGGTATAAAGTAGACAAAAAATGTACCGCAGTAGCAATACAAAATATAACATATATGTAATATTTACATATTATATATACAGTATAAAATATATACTGATATATTATATTATTATATTATATAATATATACAATTACCCAATCCCAATTACCATGTACAATATTACAGTATATGTAACAGCTGCGGGCAGCACGGTGGCAGAGGGGTTAGTGCATCTGCCTCACAATACGAAGGTCCTGAGTAGTCTTGGGTTCAATCCCGGGCTCGGGATCTTTCTGTGTGGAGTTTGCATGTTCTCCCCGTGACTGCGTGGGTTCCCTCCGGGTACTCCGGCTTCCTCCCACCTCCAAAGACATGCACCTGGGGATAGGTTGATTGGCAACACTAAATTGGCCCTAGTGTGTGAATGTGAGTGTGAATGTTGTCTGTCTATCTGTGTTGGCCCTGGGATGAGGTGGCGACTTGTCCAGGGTGTACCCTGCCTTCCGCCCGATTGTAGCTGAGATAGGCTCCAGCGCCCCCCGCGACCCCAAAGGGAATAAGCGGTAGAAAATGGATGGATGGATGGATGTAACAGCTGCAGCAAAAAAAAAAGGGCAGCATAAAATAGAGAGTAGATCCAGCAGAAAATATACATTATTAACGAAGAGAGGTAGCTAACATAGAAGCGGTCAGGTAATAGACAGATATCATCTATTGCTGTATGGCGAGTGATTATACAGCTGGATGGAGTGCGGAATGAAGGAGTTCTTGAATGGAACACTATGGGAACTGAGCTGAAGCAGCCTGTAGGAGTATGAGCTCCACTGTCCCTCAATTGTCTGGTGGAGTTGGTGGGCGGGTTGTCCATGATGGCGAGCAGTTTGTCCAGTGTCCTCCTGTCCCTCACTGACACAAACACCTCCAACTGCGTGCCAATAGTTTAGCCGGCTTTCCGGATCAGTTTGTCAATCCGGTTGAAGTCCCTTCTGCTGGTGCTGCTCCCCCAACAAAGCACTGCAAAGTACAGGGCACTGGCCACAACAGACTGACAAAATATCTCCCAACAGCTTGCTGCACACATTAAAGGACCTAAGCTTCCTCATGCCCTTCACAAGAAGGGTAAAGTTGTATACAAATACAACTTTACTGTTGTCCTTCCAGTCCAGTCTGCTGTTCAAGTGGACTCCCAGGTACTTGTACTGCCCCACTACTGCCACCTCCCGGCCCTGGATGTTGTTATTTTTTATATCTTGTTATCGTATTTTTTATTCATCTATTTATTTTTGTAACCTATGACGCTTTTTTTGTATGTTTATTTTTGTCTTTTCTATTTGTTTTATTTCGTATTTTTGTATTTTTTTGTTAGTTTTTTTAAATATATATATATATATATATATATATATATATATATATATATATATATATATATATATATATATATATATATATATATATATATATATATATTGTTTTATCATTTAAATTTTACTTTATTTTTTGAAAACATTGACTTTTTTCATTTTTATTTTTGTCATTTCTATTTTTTTTATTTTAATTTAAAAAAAATTATTTTAATTTATTTATTTTTAATTTATTTTATTTTTACTAACCAATGACTCTCAATGCAACATTGCTCTAAATGCTTATCTTTGACAGGCGTAATTAGCCAATAAGCAGATATATCAAATGTGTCCTGCACTTGGCATTAAAAAAGATTTGACAAGGTGTTTCCTGCTCGAAGTTTGAACACACACCAGCGGTTCCTGGAAAGACGTAATAAAAACTATTGGCAAAGCGGCTTGAAATGAATTGACCCCCGCCAGCGGCCTTTATTCAAGCAGTGTGGCGCATCTCCTCAGCGTTACACTCTCCAGGCACGCCTCAGCAAGCGATGAGGAACGGCGTTATCATTTAGTGGCGCTAATAGGAACAAGCGATCATAAAACACTGCAGACAGCTTCTCTGCCCAAACTCCTACTACTTTGTCGGGATTCTGAAATGAGTGTTTTTGCCGCACTGAAAGATAACTGTTTGTTGTTTGTTTATTGAATGCTCGGTGATGAAACCTACAAATATAATTCGGGAAGAGAGGAAAAGAAACCCGAAAGGCTTACGATAAGAATGCCCCATTCGTCTGCATTTACCTGACACATGAAACGTGACAAGTTGGGTGGGAGCAACGTTCCCTCTAAGGTGCGCAATTGCGCACTGCTCACGCGTCCTCTGCGCACAGCAAATCTATGCCGCGCAAAAAATCAAATCCCACTCTAAACAAAATAAACAAATAGTTTGTTTTGTATGATTTTGCAACGCAACTGTGACGAAAGGCGGCCACAACAGATAAAACAATGTTTGTCAACATTTAAATTATTGTAACGTCTGTGGAGACACTTTAAGGAGGACAGGAATTCCATCGGTCCCTTTATTTCAAACTTGCCAACCCCAATTTTCCGGGAGACTCCCGAAATTCAGCGCCTCTCCCGAAAACCTCCCGGGACAAATATTCTCCCGAAAATCTCCCGATTTCCAGCCGGAGCTGGAAGCCACGCCCCCTCCAGCTCCATGCGGACCTGAGTGAGGACAGCCTTTTTTCATGACGGGAGGACAACAGGGTGACAAGAACTAAATCATCCAGACTAGAGATAAATTGTATTATTATGTTTATTTTACCTAAAAATAAATATATTTATTAATTAAAAAAAATATATATACATTTTTACTATATTTTGCTAAAAACATCAAAATTAATCGTATTTTTATTTGTATTTTTTCGTGACTCCTTATTACATCCAGCCATAGAATTATACATTAAAATAAACATTTGAAATAATTGATTTTAAATTATCATAATAATTCATTTAAAATGACCATATTTAATTATTAAAATAATTGCTTGTTTATCAACAACTTTAGCATTTTATTCATTGCATTTTGAAACTCTCAGAAGCCAAGTTATATTATATTCCTTAATGTTTATTTATGCAAGTTTGAAGTATCAATTATCTAAACACAGTTTTGTTTGCATATTTTCAGGATGTAGATCTCTCTCTCTCTCTCTCTCTCTCTCTCTCTCTCTCTCTCTCTCTCTCTCTCTCCATATATATATATATATATATATATATATATATATATATATATAATATGTATGAAATACTTGACTTGGTGAATTCTAGCTGTCAATATACTCCTCCCCTCTTAACCACGCCCCCAACCCCGCCCCGCCCCACCCCCGACCACGCCTTCACCCTCCACCTCCCAAAATCGGAGGTCTCAAGGTTGGCAAGTATGCTTTATTTAGCAAAATTGTTTGTCGGCCATAACCACACCAAAACAATGTGTAAAATACTTTTATCCAGCAAAACTGGTCGTTGTCTACCGCAGTGTTTTTCAACCTTTTTTGAGCCAAGGCACATTATTTTCATTGAAAAAAATCTGGAGGCACACCACCAGCAGAAATAGTCAAAAAACCAAACTCAGTTGACGGTAAAAAGTCGTGGATATGACTTTAAACCAGATCTGGGCAAATTAAGGCCCGGGGCCCGTTGAGCTTTTCAATCTGGCCCGCCGGACATTCCCAAATAATTGTTTTAGATGTTTAAGATGTAAAGTGTAGCTGCCATTATGATGTGCAGTGATGTTTTCTAATGACCGTAAATCTTCAACTATACCAGGGGTTGGCAACCCGCGGCTCTAGAGCCGCATGCGGCTCTTTAGCGCCGCCCTAGTGGCTCTCTGGAGCTTTTTCAAAAATGTATGAAAAATGGAAAAAGATGAGAGGAAAAAAAAATATTTATTTGTTTTAATATGGTTTCTGTAGGAGGACAAACATGACACAAACCTCCCTAATTGTTATAAAGCACACTGTTTGTATTAAACATGCTTCACTGATTCGAGTATTTGGCGAGCACTGTTTTGTCCTACTAATTTTGGCGGTCCTTGAACTCACCGTACTTTGTTTACATGTATAACTTTCTCCGACTTTCTAGGACGTGTTTTATGCCACTTCTTTTTCTGTCTCATTTTGTCCACCAGACTTTTTACGTTGTGCATGAATGCACAAAGGTGAGTTTTGTTGATGTTATTGACTTGTGTGGAGTGCTAATCAGACATATTTGGTCACTGCATGACTGCAAGCTAATCGATGCTAACATGCTATTTAGGCTAGCTATATGTACATATTGCATCATTATGCCTAATTTGTAGATATATTTGAGGTCATTTAGTTTCCTTTAAGTCATCTTAATTCAATTTATATCTCATGACACACTATCTGTATGTAATATGGCTTTTAATTTTTTGCGGCTCCAGACAGATTTGTTTTTGTATTTTTGGTCCAATATGGCTCCTTCAACATTTTGGGTTGCCGACCCCTGAACTATACTAAGTCGTTCAATGCTTGGAATCTGCATCATATACTAGTTACTATGGTCATCTCATTAGTTACTATGGTCATCTAATTACTTACTATGGTCACTATGAGATATCTCAGATTGTAGGTGGGGTTTTTTTGTCACTATGTTTGTTGCATTTTGGTTGCGTTTCGGTTGATTGTAAAATATGTTGTCAATATTCAGTGTTTTATCATTCATAGTTAATATTGTAAATCCCACATTCTTTATTTTCATGTACATTCTGGGTTTCTCATTCAATAAAAAAAATTCAAATCCCATTCCGTTTTTCAAGGCGGTCTGTCATAACGTTTTTAGCTTTCAATCATTATTGTGAGGTTTTGTATTAGTGTTCCAAAAATAGATATACCGGCCGCCAGACACACTTTTTTATCTAAATCTGGCCCCCCGAGTAAAATAATTGCCCAGGCCTGCTTTAAACCATAACCAAGCATGCATCACTATAGCTCTTGTCTCAAAGTAGGTGTACTATCACCACCTGTCACATCACACCCTGACTTATTTTGAGTTTTTTGCTGTTTTCCTGTGTGTAGTGTTTTAGTTCTTGTCTTGCGCTCCTATTTTGGTGGCTTTTCCTGTTTTGTTGGTATTTTCCTGTTGCAGTTTCATGTCTTCCTTTGAGTGATATTTCCCACATCTACTATGTTTTAACAATCAAGAATATTTCAGTTGTTTTTATCCTTCTTTGTGGGGACATTGTTGATTGTCATGTCATGTTCGGATGTACATTGTGGACGCCGTCTTTGCTCCACAGTAAGTCTTTGCTGTCGTCCAGCATTCCGTTTTTGTTTACTTTGTAGCCAGTTCAGTTTTAGTTTCGTTCGGCATAGCCTTCCCGTAACTTCCAATGCCTTTTCTTAGGGGCACTCACCTTTTGTTTATTTTTGGTTTAAGCATTTGACACCTTTTTTACCTGCAAGCTGCCTCTGGCTGTTTCTGACATCTACAAAGCAATTAGCTCCCAGCTGCCGCCTACTGATATGGAAGAGTATTACACGGTTACTCTGCCGAGCTCTAGACAGCACCGACACTCAACAACAACAACACATCATTTGCAGACTATAATTACTGGTTTGCAAAAAAATTGTTTTAACCCAAATAGGTGAAATTAGATCATCTCCCACGGCACACCAGTGTGCCGCGGCACAGTGGTTGAAAAACACTGGTCTACCGTACAAACCAAGCCAAAATCAACTCTTTGTCATCTGTTATATCAACAGCAGCCGCTTGCTCTCTCTCTCACCTGCACCAACACATATACTATAGCAATTAGCCACTCGTGCGTTTATGGCCACACAAAAAGTTGGAAAACTCCAACACTGCGCGTAAAGTGTAAATTTCAGGTCGTTTTACTATGACTCCTCAATCAGTGTGCTTATTCTACTGTCATTTGTTAAGAATGTTATTTTTTGGATATTAAACATGAAATGATGTTACATGACTACATAATTGCTAATAAAAATATTTATTTTACGGACAGAAAGTTAATAAACACTTCATCTCATGCAACATGTGAATGTTTTAAGGGGAACTAAATGTGATCTCTGAAAGGGGTACACA
>NC_084550.2:35442500-35565000 GCF_033978685.3 Nerophis lumbriciformis | reverse complement strand
GTGCAGGCTCTGAGCTGGGGGGAAACAAGAATTGCCACCCCAGCCCGTCGCCTCTCACTGCTGGCAACGCCAGAGTGGAAGAGAGTCCAGGCCCTCTCGAGAGAACTGGTTCCGGAGCCCTTGCTGTGCGTTGAGGTGAGTCCGATTATATCCAACCGGAACTTCTCTACCTCTCGCACTAGCTCAGGCTCCTTCCCCCCCAGCGAGGTGACGTTCCACGTCCCAAGAGCTAGCTTCTGTAGCCGAGGATCGGACCGCCAAGTGCCCTGCCTTCGGCTGCCGCCCAGCTCACATTGCACCCGACCTCTATGGCCCCTGCTATGGGTGGTGAGCCCATTGGAGGGGGGACCCACGTTGCCTCTTCGGGCTGTGCCCGGCCGGGCCCCATGGGGACAGGCCCGGCCACCAGGCGCTCACCATCGTGCCCCAACTCCGGGCCTGGCTCCGGAGGGGGGCCCCGGTGACCCGCGTCCGGGCGAGGGAAATCTGAGTCTCGGTTCTTGCATTTCCATAGAAGTCTTCGAGCTGCTCTTTGTCCGATCCCTCACCTAGGACCTGTTTGTCTTGGGAGACCCTACCAGGGGGCATGGAAGCCCCCGGACAACATAGCTCCTAGGATCATTGGGACACGCAAACTCCTCTACCACGGTAAGGTGGCAGCTCAGAGAGGAGTATATATATATATATATATATATATATATATATATATATATATATATATATATATATATATACACACACACATTCTTTTACAGCGGGCCATATTGTGGACGCTGGTCTGCGGACCATCGTTTGGAGACCACTGACCGAGGACAGTCTTTCATCAACTAATATACCAAGAAACATATGACAAGACGTGGCAATATTTGTATCATCCACAAATAAAATAAAATAAAATAAAACAAAATATACAAAAAGACTTGTAAATTGCAGCAAAATGACTAATAAAAATGAAAACTGACAATAATCAAGTTTCCCTTCCAATTAGCGTTCCTGCTATGGCACATTTACTGTAAGTGTGAACATGTCCGCCTTTTTGACATTTTCAACACACACTGGGCCATGACGAGTCCAGCACCTGAGGTCGGTCCAAAAGGAAGCCGCCGCCATCTGCCCGGCCCTCGGGGAGTCCGTGGGCCACCCACAGCTGCTGGGCCCTCGGCCCGTCTGACATCCCAAAGTCATGTCAGTAGACGTTAATGAGGGGCCGACAGCTGCCATGACAGTTTGCTGGCTTCTAAAGCAGTAATGTTGTCATCAAATCAGCAATGATCCCAGTCCAAATGACTCTTGAGAACATCTGACTCATTAGAGACCCACTAGAAGAGGTGTGCAACATTACAAATTTGGAATTTTAATTCAACACTTTCATGAATTGGAATTGGAATCGGGGTCTCCCCCCCACAGGAAGTCAAACTGAACCAAAACTCCTCCCAGGAAGAATGTGTCACCTTTAACAAAAGTGCTGGCTTCAAATACTAAAAGTTAGGGCCGTCAAAAATAACGAGTTAACTTACGTGATTAATCAGTATTATTATTTCAGTACACAGATTAATCACGCAATTTATGTGCTCCTTTTTACCTGGAATGGAAGTATAGTATAGGTATCTGACTATTGCAAATCTGTATAATAATCGGTACAGGTATCTGACTTCTAATAATTGTGACAGTATCTGACTACTAATAATCGGTATCAGTATCCGACTACTGATAATCAGGATAGGTTTCTGTCTACTAATAATCAGTATAGGTATCTGACTATTGCAAACCTGTATAATAATCGGTTCAGGTATCTGACTTCTAATAATCGTGACAGTATCTGACTACTAATAATCGGTATCAGTATCCGACTACTGACAATCAGGATAGGTATCTGTCTACTAATAATCAGTATAGGTATCTGACTATTGCAAACCTGTATAATAATCGGTTCAGGTATCTGACTTCTAATAATCGTGACAGTATCTGACAACTAATAATCGGTATCAGTATCCGACTACTGATAATCAGGATAAGTATCTGACTTCTAGTAATCGGTATAGGTATCTGACTACTAATGATCGATACAGGTATCTGACTACTATTAATCGGTATCAAAATCTGACTACTAATAATCGTATCGGTATCTGACTCCTGATCATCGGTATAGGTATCTGACTACTGATAATCGTATCAGTATCTGACTCCTGATAATCGGTATAAGTATCTGACTACTGATAATCGAATCGATATCTGACTCCTCATAATCGGTATAGGTATCTGACTACTGATAATTTGTATAGGTATCTGACTACTGATAACCAGAGTAGGTATCTGACTACTAATAATCGGTATCAATATCTGACTAATAATAATCGGTATAAGCATTTGACTACTGATAATCACTATAGGTATTTGACTACTATTAATCGCATCGGTATCTGACTACTAATAATCAGTATAGGTATCTGACTACAGATAATCAGATAGGTATCTGAATACTAATAATCGGAATAGGTATCTGACTACTGATAATTGGTATAGGTTTCTGACTATTGATAATCAGTATAGGTATCTGACTACTAATAATTGTATCGGTATCTGACTCCTGACAATCGGCATCGGTATTTGACTACCAATAATAGTATAGGTATCTGACTACTAATAATCATATCGGTATCTAACTCCTGATAATCGGTATAGGTATCTGGCTATTAATAATCGTATCGGTATCTAACTACTGATAATCACAGTAGGAATCTGACTACTAATAATCGGTATCGGCCTTGAAAAGCACCTATCGGTCCACCTCTATGCTGAACACAATCAAATCAACTGTTTTGTAGAAGATGCTTTTATTCGTGTCATGTCCATAAAAATATGTGCAGTTATAAATAAAAATATGTGCGGTTATAAATAAAAATATGTGCCGTTATGAATAAAAATATGTGCAGTTATAAATACAAATATGTGTCATTATGAATAAAAATATGTGCAGTTATAAATAAAAAATATGTGTCATTATGAATAAAAATATGTGCAGTTATAAATAAAAATTTGTGTCATTATGAATAAAAATATGTGCAGTTATAAATAAAAATATGTGTCGTTATGAATAAAAATATGTGCAGTTATAAATAAAAATATGTGTTATTATGAATAAAAATATGTGCAGTTATAAATAAAAATATGTGCGGTTATAGATAAAAATAGGTGCCATTATGAATACAAATATGTGCAGTTATAAATACAAATATGGGTCGTTATGAATACAAATATGTGCGGTTATAAATAAAAATATGTGCCATTAAGAATACAAATATGTGCGGTTATTTTTTTTAAATATGTGCCATTATGAATACAAATATTTGTCATTATGAATAAAAATATGTGCGGTTATAAATAAAAATATGTGTCGTTATGAATAAAAATATGTGCAGTTATAAATAAAAAATATGTGCGGTTATAAATAAAAATATGTGCCATTATGAATTAAAATATGTGCAGTTATAAATACAAATATGTGCAGTTATAAATAGAAATATGTGTCGATATGAATACAAATATGTGCAGTTGTAAATAAATTTATAAAAATATGTGCGGTTATAAATAAAAATATGTGTCGTTATGAATAAAAATATGTGCAGTTATAAATAAAAACATGTGTCGTTAAAAATAAAACGTGTACGTGGGGTAATAGTAATAATTATTCAAGTCACGTATGACATATTCTAAATTTATGCTCACGGAATACACCAAACTCGTCTTTTCTAATTGGAATTGAGAATCAACTTCGCGTTTGCAAGCTCAATTCGAATTCAACGAACATTCCTGGAATCGAATTGGACTTTGAAAGTCTGCCAGTTCGGGAGAAATAAAAATGTTTTGACAAGAACTGATCCTGTAGTGCGACTAAACAGTAGTTACAAGTTTTGGCCAACAGATGTCAGTGTTTCAAAGAGATATGAGGACCGGTGTTGTGCCGGAAAACGCACCCCTGCCATAATATGCACCCCCTGACGCGGGAGCGCGCTTACGTCACTCGATTGCATCACTCGTCTCGAAAAGTATATCTAACTCGGCTGTTGGCTGAAATAGCCTCTTTTAAATCGCCTCTTTCGGCATAAAAAAGTACATAAAGTGAAATAATCCAAGTTTTCTTTAATTGTGCTTTACTTGTGGATTAATTAAAAATTGTGAGCATTTAATGATTTCGCCGTCATTCAAGTGGCTGAAATCGCCTCTTTCGGCATAAAAAAGTACATAAAGTGAAATAATCCAAGTTTACTTTAATTGTGCTTTACTTGTGGATGAATTAAAAATTGTGAGCATTTAATGATTTCGCCGTCATTAGATCAGATAAGGCGAAAACAACCAATTAATATTGGAATATTTGCTGTCCCGAAAATGTAGTATTGTCTACCAAATGACAGCTATACTGTAAAGAATGTGTACACCAAAGTAAACCTCTATATGTACTTTTTTAGAGACATCAAGAAGGACGAATGTTTGCTGCTTCATTCGACGTGTTGTCGTGATCCAATACTCGTATTTTAAAAATATGACATTTTCTTTAACTTTAAGGAGCTTATGGGTGGATGGATGAATAAATAAATGAATGCATCTGATGTCTACCTTTGATATGGTTTTAAGAAGTTTCAAATTGAACATTCACAAATAACGTTACCAAAAGTACCCGAAGTACCAGAGGCGGAGTTATGGGGGGGTGCATTTCCCACCTGCCATAAAATGCACCCCCCATCTATCTCTGGTTAGGAAGGTCCTAGAGACATGAAACTCACCCTGGTTACTCATCATAGCCCCCCCGGTATACACTGAAAACCATGTGATGATCGGACTACCAGAAGTGGAGTTATGGGGGGGGTGCAAAATGCACCCCCCATCTATCTCTGGCTAGGAAGGTCCTAGAGACATGGAACTCACTCTGGTTACTCATCATAGCCCCCCAGGTATACACTGAAAACCATGTGATGATCGGACTACCAGAACTGGAGTTATGGGGGGGGTGCATTTCCCACCTGCCATAAAATGCACCCCCCATCTATCTCTGGCTAGGAAGGTCCTAGAGACATGGAACTCACTCTGGTTACTCATCATAGCCCCCCAGGTATACACTGAAAACCATGTGAAAATTGGACTACCAGAAGTGGAGTTATGGGGGGGTGCATTTCCCACCTGCCATAAAATGCACCCCCCATCTATCTCTGGCTAGGAAGGTCCTAGAGACATGAAACTCACTCTGGTTACTCATCATAGCCCCCCAGGTATACACTGAAAACCATGTGAAAATTGGACCTCCAGAAGTGGAGTTATGGGGGGGTGCATTTCCCACCTGCCATAAAATGCACCCCCATCTATCTCTGGCTAGGAAGGTCCTAGAGACATGGAACTCACCCTGGTTACTCATCATAGCCCCCCAGGTATACACTGAAAACCATGTGATGATCGGACTACCAGAACTGGAGTTATGGGGGGGGTGCATTTCCCACCTGCCATAAAATGCACCCCCCATCTATCTCTGGCTAGGAAGGTCCTAGAGACATGGAACTCACTCTGGTTACTCATCATAGCCCCCCAGGTATACACTGAAAACCATGTGAAAATTGGACTACCAGAACTGGAGTTATGGGGGGGGGTGCATTTCCCACCTGCCATAAAATGCACCCCCATCTATCTCTGGCTAGGAAGGTCCTAGAGACATGGAACTCACTCTGGTTACTCATCATAGCCCCCCAGGTATACACTGAAAACCATGTGAAAATTGGACCTCCAGAAGTGGAGTTATGGGGGGGTGCATTTCCCACCTGCCATAAAATGCACCCCCATCTATCTCTGGCTAGGAAGGTCCTAGAGACATGGAACTCACTCTGGTTACTCATCGTAGCCCCCCAGGTATACACTGAAAACCATGTGAAAATTGGACTACCAGAAGTGGAGTTATGGGGGGGTGCATTTCCCACCTGCCATAAAATGCACCCCCATCTATCTCTGGCTAGGAAGGTCCTAGAGACATGGAATTCACTCTGGTTACTCATCATAGCCCCCCAGGTATACACTGAAAACCATGTGAAAATTGGACTACCAGAACTGGAGTTATGGGGGGGGTGCATTTCCCACCTGCCATAAAATGCACCCCCATCTATCTCTGGCTAGGAAGGTCCTAGAGACATGGAACTCACTCTGGTTACTCATCGTAGCCCCCCAGGTATACACTGAAAACCATGTGATGATCGGACTACCAGAACTGGAGTTATGGGGGGGGTGCATTTCCCACCTGCCATAAAATGCACCCCCCATCTATCTCTGGCTAGGAAGGTCCTAGAGACATGGAACTCACCCTGGTTACTCATCGTAGCCCCCCAGGTATACACTGAAAACCATGTGAAAATTGGACTACCAGAACTGGAGTTATGGGGGGGGTGCATTTCCCACCTGCCATAAAATGCACCCCCATCTATCTCTGGCTAGGAAGGTCCTAGAGACATGGAACTCACCCTGGTTACTCATCGTAGCCCCCCAGGTATACACTGAAAACCATGTGAAAATTGGACTACCAGAACTGGAGTTATGGGGGGGGTGCATTTCCCACCTGCCATAAAATGCACCCCCATCTATCTCTGGCTAGGAAGGTCCTAGAGACATGGAACTCACTCTGGTTACTCATCATAGCCCCCCAGGTATACACTGAAAACCATGTGAAAATTGGACCTCCAGAAGTGGAGTTATGGGGGGGTGCATTTCCCACCTGCCATAAAATGCACCCCCATCTATCTCTGGCTAGGAAGGTCCTAGAGACATGGAACTCACTCTGGTTACTCATCGTAGCCCCCCAGGTATACACTGAAAACCATGTGAAAATTGGACTACCAGAAGTGGAGTTATGGGGGGGTGCATTTCCCACCTGCCATAAAATGCACCCCCATCTATCTCTGGCTAGGAAGGTCCTAGAGACATGGAATTCACTCTGGTTACTCATCATAGCCCCCCAGGTATACACTGAAAACCATGTGAAAATTGGACTACCAGAACTGGAGTTATGGGGGGGGTGCATTTCCCACCTGCCATAAAATGCACCCCCATCTATCTCTGGCTAGGAAGGTCCTAGAGACATGGAACTCACCCTGGTTACTCATCGTAGCCCCCCAGGTATACACTGAAAACCATGTGAAAATTGGACTACCAGAACTGGAGTTATGGGGGGGGTGCATTTCCCACCTGCCATAAAATGCACCCCCATCTATCTCTGGCTAGGAAGGTCCTAGAGACATGGAACTCACTCTGGTTACTCATCATAGCCCCCCAGGTATACACTGAAAACCATGTGAAAATTGGACCTCCAGAAGTGGAGTTATGGGGGGGTGCATTTCCCACCTGCCATAAAATGCACCCCCATCTATCTCTGGCTAGGAAGGTCCTAGAGACATGGAACTCACTCTGGTTACTCATCGTAGCCCCCCAGGTATACACTGAAAACCATGTGAAAATTGGACTACCAGAAGTGGAGTTATGGGGGGGTGCATTTCCCACCTGCCATAAAATGCACCCCCATCTATCTCTGGCTAGGAAGGTCCTAGAGACATGGAATTCACTCTGGTTACTCATCATAGCCCCCCAGGTATACACTGAAAACCATGTGAAAATTGGACTACCAGAACTGGAGTTATGGGGGGGGTGCATTTCCCACCTGCCATAAAATGCACCCCCATCTATCTCTGGCTAGGAAGGTCCTAGAGACATGGAACTCACTCTGGTTACTCATCGTAGCCCCCCAGGTATACACTGAAAACCATGTGATGATCGGACTACCAGAACTGGAGTTATGGGGGGGGTGCATTTCCCACCTGCCATAAAATGCACCCCCCATCTATCTCTGGCTAGGAAGGTCCTAGAGACATGGAACTCACTCTGGTTACTCATCATAGCCCCCCCGGTATACACTGAAAACCATGTGATGATCGGACTACCAGAACTGGAGTTATGGGGGGGGTGCATTTCCCACCTGCCATAAAATGCACCCCCCATCTATCTCTGGCTAGGAAGGTCCTAGAGACATGAAACTCACTCTGGTTACTCATCATAGCCCCCCAGGTATACACTGAAAACCATGTGAAAATTGGACTACCAGAAGTGGAGTTATGGGGGGGTGCATTTCCCACCTGCCATAAAATGCACCCCCCATCTATCTCTGGCTAGGAAGGTCCTAGAGACATGAAACTCACTCTGGTTACTCATCATAGCCCCCCAGGTATACACTGAAAACCATGTGAAAATTGGACCTCCAGAAGTGGAGTTATGGGGGGGTGCATTTCCCACCTGCCATAAAATGCACCCCCATCTATCTCTGGCTAGGAAGGTCCTAGAGACATGGAACTCACTCTGGTTACTCATCGTAGCCCCCCAGGTATACACTGAAAACCATGTGAAAATTGGACTACCAGAAGTGGAGTTATGGGGGGGTGCATTTCCCACCTGCCACAGAATGCACCCCCCATCTATCTCTGGCTAGGAATGTCCTAGAGACATGAAACTCACCCTGGTTACTCATCATAGCCCCCCAGGTATACACTGAAAACCATGTGATGATCAGACTACCAGAACTGGAGTTATGGGGGGGGTGCATTTCCCACCTGCCACAGAATGCACCCCCCCCCATAACTCCAGTTCTGGTAGTCTGATCATCACATGGTTTTCAGTGTATACCTGGGGGGCTATGATGAGTAACCAGAGTGAGTTCCATGTCTCTAGGACCTTCCTAGCCAGAGATAGATGGGGGGTGCATTTTATGGCAGGTGGGAAATGCACCCCCCCATAACTCCACTTCTGGTAGTCCAATTTTCACATGGTTTTCAGTGTATACCTGGGGGGCTACGATGAGTAACCAGAGTGAGTTCCATGTCTCTAGGACCTTCCTAGCCAGAGATAGATGGGGGGTGCATTTTATGGCAGGTGGGAAATGCACCCCCCCATAACTCCAGTTCTGGTAGTCCGATCATCACATGGTTTTCAGTGTATACCGGGGGGGCTATGATGAGTAACCAGGGTGAGTTTCATGTCTCTAGGACATTCCTAGCCAGAGATAGATGGGGGGTGCATTCTGTGGCAGGTGGGAAATGCACCCCCCCCCATAACTCCAGTTCTGGTAGTCTGATCATCACATGGTTTTCAGTGTATACCTGGGGGGCTATGATGAGTAACCAGAGTGAGTTTCATGTCTCTAGGACCTTCCTAGCCAGAGATAGATGGGGGGTGCATTTTATGGCAGGTGGGAAATGCACCCCCCCCCCATAACTCCAGTTCTGGTAGTCCAATTTTCACATGGTTTTCAGTGTATACCCGGGGGGCTATGATGAGTAACCAGAGTGAGTTCCATGTCTCTAGGACCTTCCTAGCCAGAGATAGATGGGGGGTGCATTTTATGGCAGGTGGGAAATGCACCCCCCCATAACTCCAGTTCTGGTAGTCCGATCATCACATGGTTTTCAGTGTATACCTGGGGGGCTACGATGAGTAACCAGAGTGAGTTCCATGTCTCTAGGACCTTCCTAGCCAGAGATAGATGGGGGGTGCATTTTATGGCAGGTGGGAAATGCACCCCCCCATAACTCCAGTTCTGGTAGTCCGATCATCACATGGTTTTCAGTGTATACCTGGGGGGCTATGATGAGTAACCAGGGTGAGTTCCATGTCTCTAGGACCTTCCTAGCCAGAGATAGATGGGGGGTGCATTTTATGGCAGGTGGGAAATGCACCCCCCCATAACTCCAGTTCTGGTAGTCCGATCATCACATGGTTTTCAGTGTATACCGGGGGGGCTATGATGAGTAACCAGGGTGAGTTTCATGTCTCTAGGACATTCCTAGCCAGAGATAGATGGGGGGTGCATTCTGTGGCAGGTGGGAAATGCACCCCCCCATAACTCCACTTCTGGTAGTCCAATTTTCACATGGTTTTCAGTGTATACCTGGGGGGCTACGATGAGTAACCAGAGTGAGTTCCATGTCTCTAGGACCTTCCTAGCCAGAGATAGATGGGGGGTGCATTTTATGGCAGGTGGGAAATGCACCCCCCCATAACTCCAGTTCTGGTAGTCCGATCATCACATGGTTTTCAGTGTATACCTGGGGGGCTACGATGAGTAACCAGAGTGAGTTCCATGTCTCTAGGACCTTCCTAGCCAGAGATAGATGGGGGGTGCATTTTATGGCAGGTGGGAAATGCACCCCCCATAACTCCAGTTCTGGTAGTCCGATCATCACATGGTTTTCAGTGTATACCTGGGGGGCTATGATGAGTAACCAGGGTGAGTTTCATGTCTCTAGGACATTCCTAGCCAGAGATAGATGGGGGGTGCATTCTGTGGCAGGTGGGAAATGCACCCCCCCATAACTCCACTTCTGGTAGTCCAATTTTCACATGGTTTTCAGTGTATACCTGGGGGGCTACGATGAGTAACCAGAGTGAGTTCCATGTCTCTAGGACCTTCCTAGCCAGAGATAGATGGGGGGTGCATTTTATGGCAGGTGGGAAATGCACCCCCCCATAACTCCACTTCTGGTAGTCCAATTTTCACATGGTTTTCAGTGTATACCGGGGGGGCTACGATGAGTAACCAGAGTGAGTTCCATGTCTCTAGGACCTTCCTAGCCAGAGATAGATGGGGGGTGCATTTTATGGCAGGTGGGAAATGCACCCCCCCATAACTCCACTTCTGGTAGTCCAATTTTCACATGGTTTTCAGTGTATACCGGGGGGGCTACGATGAGTAACCAGAGTGAGTTCCATGTCTCTAGGACCTTCCTAGCCAGAGATAGATGGGGGGTGCATTTTGCACCCCCCCCCCCCATAACTCCACTTCTGGTAGTCCGATCATCACATGGTTTTCAGTGTATACCGGGGGGGCTATGATGAGTAACCAGAGTGAGTTTCATGTCTCTAGGACCTTCCTAACCAGAGATAGATGGGGGGTGCATTTTATGGCAGGTGGGAAATGCACCCCCCCATAACTCCGCCTCTGGTACTTCGGGTACTTTTGGTAACGTTATTTGTGAATGTTCAATTTGAAACTTCTTAAAACCATATCAAAGGTAGACATCAGATGCATTCATTTATTTATTCATCCATCCACCCATAAGCTCCTTAAAGTTAAAGAAAATGTCATATTTTTAAAATACGAGTATTGGATCACGACAACACGTCGAATGAAGCAGCAAACATTCGTCCTTCTTGATGTCTCTAAAAAAGTACATATAGAGGTTTACTTTGGTGTACACATTCTTTACAGTATAGCTGTCATTTGGTAGACAATACTACATTTTCGGGACAGCAAATATTCCAATATTAATTGGTTGTTTTCGCCTTATCTGATCTAATGACGGCGAAATCATTAAATGCTCACAATTTTTAATTCATCCACAAGTAAAGCACAATTAAAGTAAACTTGGATTATTTCACTTTATGTACTTTTTTATGCCGAAAGAGGCGATTTCAGCCACTTGAATGACGGCGAAATCATTAAATGCTCACAATTTTTAATTCATCCACAAGTAAAGCACAATTAAAGAAAACTCGGATTATTTCACTTTATGTACTTTTTTATGCCGAAAGAGGCGATTTAAAAGAGGCTATTTCAGCCAACAGCCGAGTTAGATATACTTTTCGAGACGAGTGATGCAATCGAGTGACGTAAGCGCGCTCCCGCGTCAGGGGGTGCATATTATGGCAGGGGTGCGTTTTCCGGCACAACACCGGCGCTGCTCGCTATTACGTTCACAATAAAGGTTTTTTATCCTAAATTGCAGCCAAAAATCTAATGAGATATTTTCGTGGCAATTTCTGATATTTCAGTCACCTTGTTGAGCGTCCACAAATGCTCCAAAATAATATGCATATAGGTAATTCAATATCAATCATTCTAGTATTGGACAGCATGTACCCAATGAAGTGTCCGTGTTTTCCTATTTTTCAAAATGTGCATTTCGGGTTGCCGTGGATCACGATATTCCACAGCCCAGATGCGCATGCATGCGGTCCGGAGCCTCACAGATGCACCGCGGCGCCTTGAAGCTGAGCCGGCGGATGACGCCACAGGAGGCGTGCACGCTACGTGAGGCGCACACAAACTGATGCGCGCGTGCGTGTGTGCGTGTGTGCGTGGACACACACAGAAAGAGAGAGAGAGGGGGAGTAGAGAGAGCGATGAACGTCTGTCTGCTCCAGTCAATGGTCAATCCCACATCGAGGCTGGAGGGGTGCACGCTGCTTTGCGCGCCACGGACTCGCACGCTGACCGGAACTCCTTTTGAATGAGTCTCGTCCGGTTCCAAGGTGAGTGCTCCCCGTTTGTTTTCCCGCCTTGGACTGAAGTAAGTTTGGCGGCACTAAGGATGGAGGAGTGTGGCGTCGTGCGTGCGTGAGGTCACGAAGGGGGGACAGGGACGGAGATAACGCACGTTGGTTCGGGAGTAGCGTGGTAGTGAACCGAGAGCATCCCGGTCCATGTGCTCGGGATTTGCGCCTCTTTGACTCCTTAGAACGGCTCTCCCGGGTCGGCCTTATCTGGACCGGCCAGTTGGAGCAGCTTCCATTCTTCCACATTCCAGCCCTCGAGAGTGCTTGGAGGCTCTGGTGGAGAGGGAGCATTCTGAGCCAAAGTCATCAGCTTTTAACACTTCCCGATCCTTTCACCAGTCAGAATGTCCCGTGGCTCAGCGCGGCATCCTCTGCAGAGTTCAAAGGAAGCCGAGGTTTTGGAGGCGGTTCAGTGTGATCTGAGGGGTCTTGGTGATGTACTCGAGTAGTAGTAGAAGTAGTAGTAGTGTCATGGTTCCTCCATGTTTTGGTCGGATTTGATGAAATAAGAGGTGCTTGGTTCCAATCCTGCTTGGACATGTCTTTGTGTGAAGAGTCCATCTGGGCTTTCTCTCATGCCTTTCCAGAAACACGTCAGACTGATTGTCCATTGTCCACACCTGGATGCAAATGGTTTGGAGGGCTGTGGATCTTTGGGCACCACACGATTCGATTTGATTCTTGGGGGTAACGATTTGATTCAGAATCAATTCTCGATTTAAAATCTATACTTTTTAAAATCACATTGGGTGCCAGTTCTATAATTAACTAAATTTCTCTATAACAGTGTTTTTCAACCACTGTGCCGTGGCACACTAGTGTGCTGTGAGATACAGTCTGGTGTGCCGTGGGAGTTGATCTAATTTCACCTATTTGGGTTAAAAACATTTTTTGCAAACTAGTAATTATAGTCTGCAAATTATGTATTGTTGTTGAGTGTCGTTGCTGTCTAGAGCTCAGCAGAGTAACCGTGTAATACTCTTCCATATCAGTAGGTGGTAGCCGGTAGCTAATTGCTTTGTAAATGTTGGAAACAGCGGGAGGCAGTGTGCAGGTAAAAAGGTGTCTTATGCTTAAACCAAAAATAAACAAAAGGTTAGTGCCCTTAAGAAAATGCATTGAAGCTTCGGTAAGGCTATGCCGAACGAAACTAAAACTGAACTGGCTACAAAGTAAGCAAAAACAGAATGCTGGACGACAGCAAAGACTTACTGTGGAGCAAAGACGGCGTCCACAATGTACATCCAAACATGACAATGAACAATGTCCCCACAAAGAAGGATAATAACAACTGAAATATTCTTGATTGCTAAAACAAAATAGATGTGGGAAATATCGCTCAAAGGAAGACATGAAACTGCTACAGGAAAATACCAAAAAAAGACAAAAAGCCACCAAAATAGGAGCGCAAGACAAGAACTAAAACACTACACACAGGAAAACAGCAAAAAACTCTAAATAAGTCAGGGTGTGATGTGACAGGTGGTGACAGTACACCTACTTTGAGACAAGAGCTATATTAATACGTGGTTGGTTATGCTTTAAAGTCATATCCAACAATTGCGATAACGACTTTTTACTGTCAACCGAGTTTATGATTTCTGCAGGTTCAATGCAAAAAATGGGCCTTGGCTCAAAAAAGGTTGAAAAACACTGCTCTATAAGATAGATAAACAGATCTAATAATTTTCTATATTACTTAAAAGAAAACTGGTTTTGTTTAATACAATTTTAAATAAAGTCAAATAGACAACAAGAGAAGTATTCAACATTTCTCTTTTCTAAAGTAAATGTGTACAGCAGATATAGATCATCTACATCAACAATACGATTTGTGTGAGTGGCTGTACTGGGCAGATAAAAGATTACAAAAAAAAAATCAGTCCATTTTTTTTAACCAATTAAAAATTGCAATTCATTCAAAAATCAATTTTTTTTTAATACACAACCATTTGCTTGTATTCAGTCACGTGACTTCTCCCCGGAAGTGAAAAGCAGTGGTGGTCCACCAAGCCAAGACGGCTGTTGTACAGCAAATAGTGTGTGAACTATCTGAGTACAAAAGAGGCCTTGATCTTCCTGCAAAAAGCAGATAGGAGCAAAAAAAATCAAACGATGCAATGGAAAAGATCGTATCCTTGATCAAAAAAAGATTTGTGGAGTGATATTAAGGATTATTTGTCAGTGGCGTTCCCAGACATATGGAAATATTGAGTTACTGACAACATTCTATACGACAAAACAGATACAACTTGTAAAAGAATGGAGGTCTACAACTTCTTTGTGTGAGGCTGGGTCAAAGACATTGGTATCAAGACTCTTTTACGGATAAATATGCATCGTTTTTGCTTGGGTAAGGTTGCATTTCATGATTTAACTTCACGTCTACTGCCATGTTTGTTGCTGTTGTTGTTTTCCCGTCTTTATCAAAATATAACTATAAATGTCAACATTGTGTATGTGCGGAAAGATTCATTTATGATTGTTTATCAAAATTTGTTGTTGAAATCCCTAAATTTCTTGCAATTGCACTTTGAGAAACGTTGTTCTTAAACGGTTTGACTATTTGCTCACGCAGTTGTGGACAAAGGGGTGTACCTCGCCCCATCCTTTCTTGTGAAAGACTGAGCATTTTTTGGGAAGCTGTTTTTATACCCAATCATGGCACCCACCTGTTCCCAATTTGCCTGTTCACCTGTGGGATGTTCCAAATAAGTGTTTGATGAGCATTCCTCAACTTTATCAGTATGTATTGCCACCTTTCCCAACTTCTTTGTCACGTGTTGCTGGCATCAAATTCTAAAGTTAATGATTATTTGCAAAAAAAAAAAAATGTTTATCAGTTTGAACATCAAATATGTTGTCTTTGTAGCATATTCAACTGAATATGGGTTGAAAATGATTTGCAAATCATTGTATTCCGTTTATATTTACATCTAACACAATTTCCCAACTCATATGGAAACAGGGTTTGTATATATATCAGGAGTTAGTGCATGTGCCTCACAATACGAAGGTTCTGAGTAGTCCTGAGTTCAATCCCGGGCTAGGGATCTTTCTGTGTGGAGTTTGAATGTTCTCCCCGTGACTGCGTGGGTTCCCTCCGGGTACTCCGGCTTCCTCCCACCTCCAAAGACATGCACCTGGGGATAGGTTGATTGGCAACACTAAATTGGCCCTAGTATGTGAATGTGAGTCTGAATGTTGTCTGTCTATCTGTGTTGGCCCTGCGATGAGGTGGTGACTTGTCCAGGGTGTACCCCGCCTTCCGCTCGAATGCAGCTGATATAGGCTCCAGCACCCCCCGCGACCCCATAAGGGACAAGCGGTAGAAAATGGATGGATGGATATATATATTCTTTTTTTTAACCTGGTACTTCCCGCGGGCCAGATTTTGGACGCTGGCGGCCCGTAGTTTGGGGACCCATGGTTTATCCTTTTCGCGATTTGAACGATTGGTGCCGCCAAAGACAACACAATCATAGGGCATTTTTTTCTTGGAGAAAGGCTACGTGGCGCCTAGTAGCCGTTGAGAGCAGCACCAGGCATATTAGTAAAATTCAAGCAATAGGTAAGAACAGTTGCTCTTTAAGTTGAGGTACTACCGTATTTCACGCCAGCTCGCGAAAGAAAAGAGCTGCACCGTGCCTCCAAAAATCCAAATCAAAGCACGAGCGGTCAAATGAAGCGTATAAAAACAATTTTCTGTTGGATTGTTTATTGATTTCTGCATGCCGAGCCTTGTAATCCCCTCTTCCTTCAGGACACTTCTGTCATCGCCGGTTATTTTCTGTCCTTTTGACCCTGAAGGTGAGGCCGGATCAGCGTAGGTGAAGTAATTTTGAGCATCTGTCTGTGTCGTCTTCAGCGTCTGCAGGCCTGCAGAGAACGGCCGCTATTGAGACAAAAAGAGGAAAAAGGTGCTGTGGTTCATGCAGGAGTGGTAAGGGGGTGGGGATGTGGGTCAGTGGCACAGGCGAGTGCATTAGTGCATCGGGCGAATTAGTGTGTGTAACACAATTACACGGTGTGTGAGTGCACAGGGTCTAACGACCCATAGCTGGAGACCCCCCCCGCCCCCCCACCAACACCACCACAGCCCCGACCAAACCTTGAGAGAGGCTGATTAAACACGACAGTGGGGACGGTGTCAGGAGGGGGAGGGTACACGGGGCAGTCACAACATTAGGTACACCCGCCTCCAGCTCGGGACCACGCCTTCACACGCACGACAACGGACATCCAGGGTCGGAGGGAAGTGTTTGTTTGTTTGGATTAGGGTTGTCCCAATTACCAATATTTGTGTATTTCCATACTTTAAATAATAAGGGGACCACAAAAATGTAATTATTGGCTTTATTTTACCCAAAAATCTTAGGGTACGTTAAACAAATGTTTATTATTGCAATTTAGTCCTTAACTAAAATAGTGAAAATACTGGACAACTTGTCTTTTAGTAGTTAAGTACAAACCCCGCTTCCATATGAGTTGGGAAATTGTGTTAGATGTAAATACAAACGGAATACAATGATTTGCAAATCCTTTTCAACCCATATTCAATTGAATGCACTACAAAGACAAGATATTTGATGTTCAAACTCATAAACTTTATTTTTTTCTTGCAAATAATAATTAACTTGGAATTTCATGGCTGCAACACGTGCCAAAGTAGTTGGGAAAGGGCATGTTCACCACTGTCTTACATCACCTTTTCTTTTAACAATACTCAATAAACGATTGGGAACTGAGGAAACTAATTGTTGAAGCTTTGAAAGTGGAATTATTTCCCATTCTTGTTTATAGTAGAGCTCAGTCGTTCAACAGTCCGGGGTCTCCTCTGTCGTATTTTACGCTTCATAATGCGCCACACATTTTCGATGGGAGACAGGTCTGGACTGCAGGCGGGCCAGGAAAGTACCCGCACTCTTTTTTTTCGAAGCCACGCTGTTGTAACACGTGCTGAATGTGGCTTGGCACATCCATGAAAACGACGGCGCTTAGATGGCAACATATGTTGTTCCAAAACTTTCAGCATTAATGGTGCCTTCACAGATGTGTACGTTACCCATGCCTTGGGCACTAATGCACCCCCATACCATCACAGATGCTGGCTTTTGAACTTTGCGTCGATAACAGTCTGGATCAGGGGTGTCAAACTCAAATACAGAGTGGGCCAAAATTTAAAACTGAACAAAGCCGCAGGCCAAGGTTGAACAAATTAACCTTTTAATAGGGACCCAAACAAGTTTTGCATTGAATATTGAACAAGCAAGGCTTATATAACTTTATAGTGACATGCAAAATCGAGTTTCAAATAATAATAATAATAATTAAAAAATATCAATGGCATATTAAATACAATTTAAATACAAATTGAATGCCTCTTTTCTATTTCCAGCCTTCTGAAGTAAATATCAACATTAACTTTTTCCACAGGCTAATAAATTTGAAAATAAAATAACAATGAATAAACCAACCATTCAGGGCTTTAAACTGCTCATTTTGCAACACACTGATCTATTTTCATGTGCCCAAGCCAGATACCTGCCATCTTTTCTTGGATGCTAGTTCATTAATGTCGGGGCTCAGGCTTTGAGCTGAGGCAACCTTCATTATCGAACGAAGGTGTTCATCAATCATTATATCCCGTAGTCCACCCGGACCACAGTCTTGGAGGCATGCCTTAAAGGCACTGCTTTTAACGTACTCTACGAGCTGTCGTCAAGTCCGCTTTTCATCCATTCTAACAACGTGCAGACCCAGCCATAAGATATGTGCGGCTTCTGTACGCACACACACGTGAATGCAAGGCATACTTAATCAACAGTGATACAGGTTACACTGAGGGTGCCCGTACAAAAAACTTTAACACTGTTAGAAATATACCCCACACTCTGAATCCACACCAAACAAGAATGACAAACACATTTCGGGAGAACATCCGCACCGTAACACAACATAAACACAACAGAACAAATACCCAGAATCCTTTGCAGCACCAATTCTTCCGGGACGCTACAAAATACACCCCCGCTACCACCAAACCCCCCACACACACACACCTTGTAGCGCCATACAGGAACATTTTTAAATGTTTTATTTAAATTCACATAATTTATTTGCTCAAAACTTGGTAACAGTTTTATCCAAAGTTCCATCTGGGTTTATTTTGAAGATAAATTTGCCAGTGAGCACAGAGTTGTAGTCTCCTCACTCATCTTTGCACTGACGTATGCATTGACCTGATCACACAGCCTTTCAGGTAACCATCTGCCGTTAAGGTGGATTTCTCATACTTGGCAAGTATGAGAATTAGCGGTAAATGCGGTGTCACCGCGGCACCGCCGCAATATATGATCGGCGGGCCAACTTTAGTGTTAATTTGATATCGCCTCAAGGGCCAAGTGAAATTACACGGCGGGCCAAATTTGGCTCGCGGGTCAGAGTTTGACACCCATGGTCTGGATGGTTCCCCTTTGGTCCGGATGACACGATGTCGAATATTTCCGAAAACAATTTGAAATGTGGACTCGTCAGACCACAGAACACTTTTCCACTTTGCATCAGTCCATCTGGTTGTTTTCTGTTTTAACATGTTCTATCTGCACTTATGTTTGTCATGATCTGTGGTCCGGATCATGTTTTCGTTATGTTCTGTTAGTTTAACTTCATAGTTCCTGTTTTTTGTGCACTCTTGTTTGTTTTGCTTGCCATGGTGGTACATGATTTTCACCTGCCGCTGGTGTTCGGACGCTCACCTGGCTCTAATCAAGAGACTATTTAAACCCCCTTTGCCAGTCAGTTGGCCGGGCGTCATTCTGTCATAACGGGGGGGGGGGGGGGGGGGGGGGGGTCGCAGCTTGCTGCGAAGTTTGTTCTCTCGGGATGCAAACTGACTTTTCCGGTCAAGGGTAGCAGGTAGGAACATATTTATTAATCTAACTACAAAATAACAGGCAAAAACTCTCTTAACTGTGGCATGAAATAAACAAGACTTATGTAGAGGGTTGCGTGACAATAGCGTGAAGCAAACAACTAGCCTAAACTATAGCATAGCAAGAAACAAACAACTAACATAACTATGGCATGGAACAACAATTAAACTGTGGCATGAAACAACTAACATGAACTATGGCATAGAACAACATGAAACTGTGGCATGAAACCTAATAACTAGCATAACTATAGAATCAGACCTGAAACGAGCAATGACGCCGGCCGACTGACTGGCAAATGCGGTTTAAATAGTCTCTTGATTGCGTCCTTTCTCCCCTTTCTGTCTCCACACCGTGTCTGCTTGTAAGTACTCTATGTGTGTGCGCTGTCAGGCCAACACGGAGGTGCTAATGCATGTTTTTACTTACTGTCCTTAAGACTATTGCAGTGCTTCTCGAATATTTTCTGTCACGCCCCCCCAGGAAGAAGAAAATATTTTAGAAACACCCACCTATAAACTATAAATAGTATAATTTCTCTATGCAATTGTTATAAGTACACCTCTGCACAACATTGTAAGTTTATTAACATTAAAGGAAACAAAACACCGGCTTTTCCTCGTCTCCCACCGTGGTTACAGTGAAGCCAAGTGCTAACATTAGCATGCTAATATGAGATATTGGCATACTGCCAAGATGGTGCCAAGTATCAAAAGTCGTAATTTTTAGGTTTAAACATACAAAAAACGAAAAAGCTAAAAAACCCAGCAAAATTTGTTAGCGTGCTAATGGTAGCATGCTAATAAGAAAGACGATAGCATACTTTCAAGATGGCGCCAAGTATCAAAAATCACGATTCTTCGGTTAAAACATAAGACATTAGTGAAAAAGTTAGCAAAAAAAACATTAGCATTTTAACGTTGGCATGCTAGCATGTGACAAGAAGAGTAGACATTCCAAAAGGCAATATTTATAGGTGTAAACATATCAAATTAGCTAACACGTTAAGATAAAACATTAGCATGCTAATACAAGAGGAGTTAGCATACTTCTCAGATGGCGCCAAGTATCAAATATCTAAATTTGTAGGCTTAAATAGACCTACTCAGTGGCCTAGTGGTTCGAGTGTCCGCCCTGAGATGGGTAGGTTGTCGTCTTTATACCAAAGACTATAAAAATGGGACCCATTACCTCCCTGCTTGGCACTCAGCATCAAAGGTTGGAATTGGGGGTTAAATCACCAAAAATGATTCCCAGGCGCAGCCACCGCTGCTGCTCACTGCTCCCCTCACCTCCCAGGGGGGTGAACAAGGGGATGGGTCAAAATGCAGAGGACAAATTTCACCACACCTAGTGTGTGTGGCAATCATTGGTACTTTAACTTTAACTTGAACTTAACTTAAATATACTAAATTAGTGAAAAACCTAGAAACATTTTTGAGCATGCTAATGGTGGCATGCTAAAAAAAAAAATCATGATTCTTTGGTTAAAACATAAGAAATTAGCAAAAAAAACATTAGCATTCTAACCTTGGCTTGCTAACACGTGAAAGGGTGAGAGGAAATTCCAAAATACACTATTAATAGGTGTAAACATACCAAATTAGCTAAAAAGTTAGGATAAAACCTTAGCATGCTAACATCAACATGCTAATGTAAAAGGAGTTAGCATACTTCCCATATGGCGCTAATAATAAAAAATTAAAATTTTTAGGTTTAAACATACAAAATTAGCGAAAATCCTAGCAAAAATGTTTAGCATGCTAATGGCGGCATGCAAGTATAGAAGACGATAGCATACTTCCAAGATGATGCCATGTATCAAAAATCATGATTTTTAGGATAAACATACAAAAACATTAGAAATTAGCAAAAAAGTTATCAAAAAACTTTGGCCTTTTAATGTTGGCATGCTAGCATGTGGCCAGGTGAGAGGAAATTCCAACAGGCACTATTTATAGGTGTAAACATACCAAATTAGCTAAAAAGTTAGGATAAAACATTAGCATGCTAACATCAACATGCTAATATAAAAGGAGTTAGCATACTTCCCATATGGCGCCAATAATCAAAAATCTAAATTTTTAGGTTTAAACATACAAAATTGGCGAAAAACCTAGCAAAAATGTTTAGCATGCTAATGATGGCATGCTAATATAGAAGACGATAGCATACTTCCAAGATGGCAGCAGGTATCAAAAATCATGATTTTTAGGTTAAACATACAAAAATTTTTGAAATGAGCAAAAAAGTTATCAAAAAACTTTGGCATTTTAACATTGGCATGCTAGCATGTGGCCAGGTGAGAGGAAATTCCAACAGGCACTATTTATAGGTGTAAACATATCAAATTGGCTAAAAATTTAGTATAAAACGTTAGCATGCTAACATCAACATGAGCATACTTTCAAGATGGCGCCGTGTATCAAATATCATGATTTTTAGGTTTAATCACTCAAAATTTCCTCTCACCCTGTCACGTGCTAGCATGCCGACATTTTATTGCTAGCTTTTTTGCTAATTTCTTACGTTTTCACCGAAGAATCATGATTTTTGAAACTTGACGCTATCTTGGAAGTATACTATCGTCTTCTATATTAGCATGCTACCATTCGCAGGCTAACAATTTTTACTAGGTTTTTTTGCTAATTTTGTATGTTTAAACCTACAAATCATGATTTTTGATACTTGACGCTATCTTGGAAGTATGCTATCGTTTCTATATTAGCATGCTACCATTAGTATGCTAACAATTTTTACTATGTTTTTCGCTAATTTTGTATGTTTAAACCTAAAAATCATGATTTTTCATACTTGACGCTATCTTGGAAGTATACTACCGTCTTCTATATTAGCATGCTACCATTAGCATGCTAACAATTTTTCCTAGGTTTTTCGCTAATTTTGTATGTTTAAACCTAAAAATCATGATTTTTGATACTTGACGCTATCTTGGAAGTATACTACCGTCTTCTATATTAGCATGCCACCATTAGCATGCTAACATTTTCTACTAGGTTTTTCGCTAATTTTGTATGTTTAAACCTAAAAAAAATCATGATTTTTGATACTTGACGCTATCTTGGAAGTATACTACCGTCTTCTATATTAGCATGCCACCATTAACATGCTAACAATTTTTACTAGGTTTTTAGCTAATTTTGTATGTTTAATCCTAAAAATCATGATTTTTGATACTTGGAACCATCTTGGAAGTATGCTATCGTTTTCCATATTAGCATGCCACCATTAGCATGCTAACAATTTTTACTAGGTTTTTCGCTAACTTTGTATGTTTAAACCTAAAAATCATGATTTTTGATACGTAGCGCCATCTTGGAAGTATGCTATCGTCTTCTATATTAGCATGATACCACTAGCATGCTAACAATTTTTTTGCTAGGTTTTTTGCTTTTTCGTTTAAACCTAAAAATTATGGTTTTTGATACTTGGCGCCATCTTGGAAGTATGCCAATATCTCATATTGGCATGCTAACGTTAGCGTGCTAACATTTTAGGCTAGCTTTTCAGCTTATTCTGACAGTCCGTTTGTCTGTCGAGGGTGACTTTTTCCTCATTTATCCACAATTTCTTCACTCTCTGCAGCACTCATTTGTAATTTGTCTTCTCACTCCATGCGCGACCAAACTTGATAGTTAATACTGGTTGTTTAGCGTGTCCCTTCCATTGCAAGTGCCTTTGTTCATGCAACCAACATTGCTTCATTCTTGCCGGTTTCTTCCAACAATAGATAAACATATATATATATATATATATATATATATATATATATATATATATATATATATATATATATATATATATATATATATATATATATATATATATATATATATATATATATATCTATATCAGTGACGTGCAGTCACTAGATATATATATATATATATATATATATATATATATATATATAAAGTTATAAAAAATAAAGTTTATGAGTTTGAACATCAAATATGTTGTCTTTGTAGTGCATTCAATTGAATGTGGGTTGAAAAGGATTTGCAAATCATTGTATTCCGTTTATATTTACATCCAACACAATTTCCCAACTCATATGGAAACGGGGTTTGTATATGTACATGTATGTGTATATGTATATTTGTACAGTGAATGTATATGTACAGTATATGTATATGTATGTTTGTACAGTGAATGTATATGTACACGTATGTATATATGTATGTTTGTTTGTACAGTGAATGTATATGTGCAGTATGTGTATATGTATGTTTGTACAGTGAATGTGTGTGTGGATGTATTTGTATATGTATGTTTGTACACTGAATGTGTTTGTGGACGTACTGTATTTGTGTATGTATGTGGGAGTATAGGCACCTATGTGTAAGCGTATGTATGTATATATGTATGAATAATTGTGTGTATGTGAGTATATAGGAGTATTTGTATGTACAATATACATGTCTCCCAGTACGTAATGTAATCATTTTTAATGATATTTTGTACATTCAGTATATTGGACGCACAATTCTATAAGCCGCAGGTGTACACATTAAAACATGAATTATTTACAAAGGCGCTTGTGTTCATTCACAAATTCAACAAAAGAAGTCATTGAGCGTGGTCTTCATCCTTTTCTTTCCATGGCCGGTTTGATCGTCTTGGGCTTTGGATCTGCGTCTTGTGCATTTCGTTGTCTCTTCTTCAAGATGAGGCTTAATGTTAGGCCTGGGCGAAATATCCATTTTATCGATATAGTCAAGTTTTTTTGTTGCAGACGATTAAAATAAAAAAATAAAAAAGTTTTTCTTCTCTGCATACTTTCTTCCCCCAAGAGCCTTCATAGCCCTGGCCTGGCCACTTACACTCTTAGTGAAGATTCAAAGCATGACTAATGCTAACAAGAGCGAGACGTTTGTTTCAAAGAAAATACAAATGTGTCAGTACTTTGGTTTTGCGGCAACAGGCGTGCAACAAGTGACTTCACACAATAACTGTCTCGTTCTTGGTGGCGAGCAATGCAGCTAATGTTAGCAATCAATTCTACCTCTAAATCACTTTAAAAATGCATCCAAAAACCGTCAACAATACTTCATTTAGGTTCTGTAATCTGTATAATACATACTTGCCAACCCTCCCGGATTTTCCGGGAGACTCCCGAAATTCAGCGCCTCTCCCGAAAACCTCCCGGGACAAATTTTCTCCCGAAAATCTCCCGAAATTCAGGCGGACCTGAGTGACGTGTCGACAGCCTGTTTTCACGTCCGCTTTCCCACAATATAAACAGCATGCCTGCCCAATCACGTTATAACTGTAGAATGATCGAGGGCGAGTTCTTGGTTTCTTATGTGGGTTTATTGTTAGGCAGTTTCATTAACGTCCTCCAAGCGCGGCAAGAACACACAACAACAGCAGTCACGTTTTTGTCTACCGTAAAGAAGTTCGTCTGCCGTAAACAGCAATGTTGTGACACTCTTAAACAGGACAATACTGCCATCTACTGTACATGCATATGTGACATTAACATCTAGGGCTTTTAGAGAGTGCAGTGCACAACTGCGCACACAACAAGGAGACGAAGCAGAATGCATCATCAGAGAGGGTGTTCAGCATGGTTAGAAAAATAGTGACAGAGAATAGAACAAAGATGGAAAATTCAACCCTTAACTCAACAATGAGTAGATGAGTGTTATGTGTGTGTATATGTGTAAATAAATGAACACTGAAATTCAAGTATTTCTCTTATTTATATATATATATATATATATATATATATATATATATATATATATCTATATATATATATATAATAAAATAAATATATATATATATATATAGCTAGAATTCACTGAAAGTCAAGTATTTCTTATATATATATATATATATATATATATATATATATATATATATATATATATATATATATATATATATATATATATATATATATGAAATACTTGACTTGGTGAATTGTAGCTGTAAATATACTCCTCCCCTCTTAACCACGCCCCTAACACGCCCCGCCCCACCCCTGACCACCCCCCGACCTCCCGAAAACGGGGTGTTTCTAGTCGGGCTGTTAAACTGTATAAAATCCAGCAACAAAGCTATTTATTATATATTGACAATTGTTGTTTTTAAGAACATTCTGTCTCGAGAACAGACAGGGGACTACTTGTTCTGGTATTGGTATGTTCTGGTGTAGTCTTGTGTAGGGATGTCCCGATCCGATATTTGGATCGGATCGGCTGACGATATTTGCCAAAAATTGCGTATCGGCAAGGCATGGGAAAATGCCGATCCAGATCCAGTTTAAAAAAAAACTCCGGTCCGTGTTTTCCAACGCACCGATTTAAATAATACATTCCACTTTTCTGCTGCTCCCTAATTTCCGTTCCGCATTTTCCAGCACACCTTCAACACATCCACAGGTCTGTGGATTCTCACGCAGTTGCTTTTAGCTGCTGGCATTACACGACAGGCTCTTCTCACTCTTTCCTGTGTCTTCCTCTCACAGACAGCAAGTGCACCTTCTTACACACGTCACATACTGTCACGTCATACGTCACATACGTATACGTCCTCCCCGAGCAGAGAGGTAGCAGCATGGCTAACGTTAGCTGTGATGCTAGCGCAGCCGTGCGAGCAACGCTCCCTCTAAGGTGCTCGCCTGTGCAATTGCGCACTGTTTAAGCGTCCTCTGCGCATAGCAAATCTATGCCACGCACAAAATCAAATAAAAAAATAAGCGCATAACAATTTTCGACACACGGACACGACCAAGAAAACAGTTTTCGTCATCATTGTTGAAATATTGTGACGTCTGTCGAGACGCTTATCTCCATTTGGTGCCACACGCTCACACCATCAAAATGCAGAGGCAAAAATTTCCACATCAACACCGTATGAAAAAATTAGTGATTTTTTTAGTTGTGATTTCCTTCTCTGCATGAAAGTTTAAAAGTAGCATATCAATCAATCAATCAATCTTTATTTATATAGCCCTAAATCACAAGTGTCTCAAAGGGCTGCACAAGCCACAACGACATCCTCGGTACAAAGCCCACATAAGGGCAAGGAAAAACTCACCCCAGTATGAAGAAGAATGTTTTAATGTAGACATGCAAGCCTTGAAAGAAAATTTTGAAAATCAAGACTACATTTCCTGCAAATGGGTGCATTTCTACCCTATATTTTAACTTTAGATTTATTCTCATATCAAACTCTTTTGGCTGTCTTTTTGACACTTACATCCGGTGCCCCCCTCCACACCCTGGATTATAAATAATGTAAATAATTCAATGTGATTATCTTGTGTGATGACTGTATTATGATGATAGTATATATCTGACAGTATATATCTGTATCATGACTTAAACAAGTTGAAAAACTTATTGGGGTGTTACCATTTAGTGGTCAATTGTACGGAATATGTACTTCACTGTGCAACCTACTAATAAAAGTCTCAATCAATCAATTAAAACACATAGAATCATCATACTGCTGTGATTATATGCATCAAGTGTTCATTCAAGGCTAAGGCAAAATATCGAGATATATATTGTGTATCGCAATATGGCCTTAAAATATCGCAATATTAAAAAAAGGCCATATCGCCCAGCCCTAGTTCAATGATGCCATTTCTGTTTGTCATGTATAATTTTGTCTATTTTGTGTTTATCCTTGAATAAACAGGTCAGTTTCTTGTTACCAACCATTGTGTATTATTCAAACTCCCCTAATTCAGCTGGCTAGTTGTTATCAAGAGTACTAAAACCCTTTTCAACATGATTCTGACAACTAAGTAGGCTAATTAACTTTAAACTTTAATACATGCTCGGATAGGCCAGTATCGGTCAGTATCGGTATCGGTCAGTATCGGTATCGGATCGGAAATGCAAAAACAATATCGGTATCGGATCGGAAGTGCAAAAACCTGGATCGGGACATCCCTAGTCTTGTGCCTTCAATGGAACCCACCAGTCTTTGCACTGGTCGCCCTGCGGCCCAATGAGACATTGGGTGTCGTTCCTTCAACTTCACGGTCTCAACATTCCTGAGCATGCCGGCGACTTAAAAGTTTCCGAGTGGAATTAGGGACAATCCGGGTTGGGCCGAGCAGAGCGACTGTCGGAGATAATCCGGGTTGACGTGTACATTGGCTGCAGCCTCTGGATGAGCGGCCGCCGCGGTCGCAGTGCGGATTAAATGTAAAAAAAAAAAATGTTTCGGGAACAGTAGATGCTTAGCGGGGAAGTTGTCAAACGCCACAACGTAAACGATATCGCCTTTTCCTCGGTCTGCTGCCACTCACTGTGGTTAGTCAGCAACCGAGGTATAGCATCTGTTCCTTTTGCATTGTCATTTCTTTGATCGTAACGTCTGGTGCCAGCGAGCCGCAGCCTTGGCATCCTCCGCCCCGTCAAGCCATATGGGTGAAAGAGCACGACGCCGAGGAAACAGGCGGGCTCCCTCGGAATAAGGCCGTTGGTTTTCCGTGTGCAGCGGTGCGGGATTTATGGACATATGTGCTTCGCAGCTTCCAGGGGATGCTCAATAGCTCTGGGTTTGATTATTTTTCTCATTGGTGCGCTCGCATGGGGCGCAGTAGCTGCCAAACGTAATGGATTTCCTCCCGGCAGGTCTCAATGATTTATGCATGCAGAGGCAATACAGCCCAGCCAGCTCCTTACAGTCGGTCTGGGTGGAAATGTATCATTGTTCAACACAAGAGCGGAGTGTCAACTTGCACAACATGGAAGGATTCTCAAAGCTGGAGTCTGAGTAGCTACTCTGTAGGGGAAATTGATAAGCGTTTTCCGGTTCCCAGTTTTCATTCTGCTTAACGATTCGGTTCCTTATCTATTCGAACAAAAAGGTCGATCAGCAACAATTTTCTTTAGTTTAGAGGCAACATGACCGTACAAAGCCAACAGTGAGACGCACATACATAGCATAGGAAAAAAAAATTCCAGTTTGCGTCGCGGGGAAAGCAGCCGAAGCAGAGAAGCCCAGACTTCCTTCTCCCCAGCCACTTCGTCCAGCTCTTCCCGGAGGATCCTGAGGTGTTCCCAGGCCACCCGGGAGACATAGTCTTCCCATCGTGTCCTGGGTCTAGACTTAGACTTAGAGTTAGACTTCCTTTATATTGTCATTCAAATTTGAACTTTACAGCACAGATAAGAACGTAATTTCGTTGCATAAGCTCATGGTAGTGCAGGATAAAAAAGCAATAAGGTGCATATCCATCCATCCATCCATTTTCTTCCGCTTATCCGAGGTCGTGTCGCGGGGGCAGCAGCCTAAGCAGGGAAGCCCAGACTTCCCTCTCCCCAGCCACTTCGTCCAGCTCCTCCCGGGGAATCCCGAGGCGTTCCCAGGCCAGCCGGGATATATAGTCTTCCCAACGTGTCCTGGGTCTTCCCCGTGGCCTGTCGGACGTGCCCTAAACACTTCCCTAGGGAGGCGTTCGGGTGGCATCCTGACCAGATGCCCGAACCACCTCATCTGGCTCCTCTCGATGTGGAGGAGCAGCGGCTTTACTTTGAGCTTCCCCCGGATGACAGAGCTTCTCACCCTATCTCTAAGGGAGAGCCCCGCCACCCGGCGGAGGAAACTCATTTCGGCCGCTTGTACCCGTGATCTTGTCCTTTCGGTCATGACCCAAAGCTCATGACCATGGTGAGGATGGGAACGTAGATCGACCGGTAAATCGAGAGCTTTGCCTTCCGGCTCAGCTCCTTCTTCACCACAATGGATCGATACAGCGTCCGCATTACTGAAGACGCCGCACCGATCCGCCTGTCGATCTCACGATCCACTCTTCCCTCACTCGTGAACAAGACTCCGAGGAACTTGAACTCCTCCACTTGGGGTAAGATCTCCTCCCCAACCCGGAGATGGCACTCCACCCTTTTCCGGGCGAGAACCATGGACTCGGTCTTGGAGGTGCTGATTCCCATCCCAGTCGCTTCATATATAAATAAATAAATATATATAAATAATGTATATAATATATATATAAAATAAATAAATATATATAAATAATGTATATAATATATATATAAAATAAATAAATATATATAAATAAATAAATAGATTACTGTACAGATAAATATATTGCACTTTTTCCACATGCGTCCATGTTTATGGATGTATGTTATATTGTCTTTTTTATTCCAGCGAGTTAATCCATTTTGGGGAGAGTTGAGGGGATAATTTAATTATGATGCGTTCAAGAGTCTTACGGCCTGAGGGAAGAAGCTGTTACAGAACCTGGAGGTTCTGCTTCGGAGGCTGCGGAACCTCTTTCTAGAGTCCAGCAGTGAAAACAGTCCTTGGTGGGGGTGGGAGGAGTCTTTGCAAATTTTCTGAGCCCTGGTCAGGCAGCGGCTTTTTGCGATCTCCTGGATAGGAGGAAGAGGAGTCCTGATGATCTTTTCCGCCGCCCTCACCACTCTCTGGAGAGACTTCCAGTCTGAGGCATTGCAGGCTCCAGTCCAGACAGAGATGCTGTTGGTCAGCAGGCTCTCTATAGTGCCTCTGTAGAATGTGGTGAGAATGGGGGGAGGGAGCTGTGCTCTTTTCATCCCACGCAAAAAGTGCATGCGCTGCTGAGCTCTTTTTACAAGAGCTCCGGTGTGTAGGGACCAGGTTATATTGTCACCCCCAGGAACTTGGTGCTGCTTACTATCTCCACCGCTGTGCCGTTGATGTAGAGTGGAGCGTGGCTGGACTGGTGCTTCCTGAAGTCAACGATGATCTCCTTGGTCTTGTTGACATTCAGGACCAGGTTGTTGGTTCTGCACCAGTCAACCAGATGTTTCACCTCCTCCCTGTAGTCCATGTCGTTGTTGTCACGGATGAGGCCCACTACTGTCGCGTCGTCCGCATACTTCACAATGTGCCCTCAACACCTCCCCAGAGAGGCGTCCGGTAGGCATACTGACCAGATGCCCGAACCACCTCATTTGGTTCCTATCGATGTGGAGGAGCAGCGGCTTTACTCTGAGCTCCTCCCGATTGACCCAATCTCTAAGGAAGAGCCCCGCCCCCCGACGGAGGAAACTCAATTCGGCCACTTATACCCGTGATTTTGTCCTTTCAGTCATGACCCAAAGATCATGACCATAGGTGAGGATGGGAACGTAGATCGACCGGTAAATTGAGAGCTTTGCCTTCCGGCTCAGCTCCTTCATCACCACAACGGATCAGTACAGTGTCCGCATTACTGAATACGCCACACCATCTGCTTGGGAGATGGCACTCCACCCTTTTCCGGGCGAGAACCAGTGCTGATTATCATCCCCTCGGCTGCAAATGTTTTGGGGGCCACATTTCCAGAAAGCTAAGGACCAGGGGCCGCACCTCTCCCTTAACTATTATTCTTATTTAGGAAAAACCGTGTCCTCTACAGTAGACATTTGATTTTGGTCTATTTATTATAAACCCCGTTTCCATATGAGTTGGGAAATTGTGTTAGATGTAAATATAAACGGAATACAATGATTTGCAAATCATTTTCAACCCATATTCAATTGAATGCACTACAAAGACAACATATTTGATGTTCAAACTCATAAACTTTTTTTTTTTTTGGCAAATAATAATTAACTTAGAATTTCATGGCTGCAACACGTGCCAAAGTATTTGGGAATGGGCATGTTCACCACTGTGTTACATGGCCTTTCCTTTTAACAACACTCAGTAAACGTTTGGGAACTGAGGAGACACATTTTTTAAGCTTCTCAGGTGGAATTCTTTCCCATTCTTGCTTGATGTACAGCTTAAGTTGTTCAACAGTCCGGGGGTCTCCGTTGTGGTATTTTAGGCTTCATAATGCGCCACACATTTTCAATGGGAGACAGGTCTGGACTACAGGCAGGCCAGTCTAGTACCCGCACTCTTTTACTATAAAGCCACGTTGATGTAACACGTGGCTTGGCATTGTCTTGCTGAAATAAGCAGGGGCGTCCATGGTAACGTTGCTTGGATGGCAACATTTGTTGCTCCAAAACCTGTATGTACCTTTCAGCATTAATGGCGCCATCACAGATGTGTAAGTTACCCATGTCTTGGGCACTAATACACACATACCATCACAGATGCTGGCTTTTCAACTTTGCGCCTAGAACAATCCGGATGGTTCTTTTCCTCTTTGGTCCGGAGGACACGACGTCCACAGTTTCCAAAAACAATTTGAAATGTGGACTCGTCAGACCACAGAACACTTTTCCACTTTGTATCAGTCCATCTTAGATGAGCTCAGGCCCAGCGAAGCCGACTGCGTTTCTGGGTGTTGTTGATAAACGGTTTTCGCCTTGCATAGGAGAGTTTTAACTTGCACTTACAGATGTAGCAACCAACTGTAGTTACTGACAGTGGGTTTCTGAAGTGTTCCTGAGCCCATGTGGTGATATCCTATACACACTGATGTCGCTTGTTGATGCAGTACAGCCTGAGAGTAAGCTTAGCTGCTTACGTGCAGTGATTTCTCCAGATTCTCTGAACCCTTTGATGATATTACGGACCGTGGATGGTGAAATCCCTAAATTCCTTGCAATAGCTGCTTGAGAAAGGTTTTTCTTAAACTGTTCAACAATTTGCTCACGTTGACAAAGTGGTGACCCTCGCCTCATCCTTTTTGTGAATGACTGAGCATTTCATGGAATCTACTTTTTTATACCCAATCATGGCACCCACCTGTTCCCAATTTGCCTGTTCACCTGTGGGATGTTCCAAATAAGTGTTTGATGAGCATTCCTCAACTTTATCAGTATTTATTGCCACCTTTCCCAACTTCTTTGTCACGTGTTGCTGGCATCAAATTCTAAAGTTAATGATTATTTGCAAAAAAAAAAAGATTATCAGTTTGAACATCAAATATGTTGTCTTTGTAGCATATTCAACTGAATATGGGTTGAAAATGATTTGCAAATCATTGTATTCTGTTTATATTTACATCCAACACAATTTCCCAAATCATATGGAAACGGGGTTTGTAGTTACAGAAGCACAATGTTGTTTGTAAGGGCATTCGGAAATGAAGCTAGTCAAAGATCATCTCTATGACAGAACTCTTGTGTTTTTAAGAATCAGCTGCAAAAATGTGAGTCTCTCACACATTTATTGATCTGAACTTGCCATCAGTTGAACAGCTTAGATGAAAAAAAAGAGGACCTTAAGTGGAACCTTGGAGAACACCACTAGTAATACTCAAAAAGTTGATCAAATGATTACCGACTGCATCTGAAGTAAACAAGCGACGACAACACCTTAGTTACATAAATCACAACACGAAAATGTGCGACCTGCCCAAAGGAGAGCACTTAAAGGGATGCCTTGGGGAACGCCTCGGTTATGTAAACCACAAGTTTGGACCCTAGTGTCCTGTGTTTGCTAGCAAGATTAAAATGACAATGCAGTGATCTGCCAATGTGTTTACACCTGTCCAAGGTCCTCTATGCAACAGGAACACTTTAGTGTGTTTAGGAAAATGTTTGTCTCCCAAGTTTTGAACTGAACTCCGGGGCCGGTATGGTTTCCCAGGCCGGATTTAGCCCCTGGGCCACCACTTGAATAGCCCTGCCCTAGGAAATACACCGGTGAACTCAAAAAATTAGATATTATCAGCCGATAAATGCTTTAAAATGTAATATCGGAAGTTATCGGTATCATTTTTTTATTATCAGTATCGTTTTTATTTGTTTTTTTAAATCAACATAAAAAACACAAGATACACTTACAATTAGTGCACCAACCCAAAAAAACCTCCCTCCCCCATTTATACTCATTCACACTCAGTCGCACAAAAGGGTTGTTTCTTTCTGTTATTAATATTCTGGTTCCTACATTATATATCAATATGTATCAATACCAGGGGTGTCAAACTCAAATACAGAGTGGGCCAAAATGTAAAACTGAACAAAGCTGCGGGCCAAGGTTGAACAAATTAACCTTTTAGTAGGGACCCAAACATGTTTTGCATTGAATATTGAACAAGCAAGGCTTATATAACTTTATAGTGACATGCAAAATCCAGTTTCAAATAATAATATCCATCCATCCATTTTCTACCGCTTATTCCCTTTTGGGGTCGCGGGGGGCGCTGGAGCCTATCTCAGCTACAATCGGGCGGAAGGCGGGGTACACCCTGGACAAGTCGCCAACTCATCGCAGGGCCAAATAATAATAATAATGATAATAATAATAAAATATCAATGTCATATCAAATACAATTTAAATAAAAATTAAATGCCTCTTTTCTATTTGCAGCCTTCTGAGGTAAATATCAACATAAACTTTTTCCACAGGCTAATAATACATTTGAAAATAAAATAACAATAATGAATGAATCAAACATTCAAGCCTTGAAGTAGCAAGAGAAAGTGCATGAATAAAACGTTAATTATTGCTTAGTTTGCTACACTGATTTGCTTTAACACTGAATATGGAACAAGCAACACTTATATCACTTAATAGTGCAAAATCAGCTTTCAAAAAACAAACGAAAAAACATCAATGGTATATTAAATAACATTTAAATAAAAAATGTAATGCCTCTTTTTTATTTGCAACCTTCTGAGGTAAATATCAACATTAACTTTTTCTACAGGCTAATAAATGTGAAAATAAAATAACAATGAATAAATCAACCATTCAGGACTTTTTACTGCTCAGTTTGCAACACACTGATCTAATCTGATGTGCCCAAGCCATCTTTTCTGGGATGCTAGTTCATTAATGTCGGGGCTCAGGTGGGCGGGGTTTGGTGGTGTATATTGTTGCGTCCCGGAAGAGTTAGTGTTGCAAGGGGTTCTGGGTATTTGTTCTGTTGTGTTTATGTTGTGTTACGGTGCGGATGTTCTCCCGAAATGTGTTTGTCATTCTTGTTTGGTGTGGATTCACAGTGTGGCGCATATTTGTAACAGTGTTAAAGTTGTTTATACGGCCACCCTCAGTGTAACCTGTATGGCTGTTGATCAAGTAGGCCTTGCATTCACTTATGTGTGTGTAGAAGCCGCGTATATCATGTGACAGGGGCCGGCACGCTGTTTGAATGGAGGAAAAGCAGACGTGACGACAGGTTGTAGAGGACGCTAAAGGCAAAAGGAACTGCCTAAATATTGTTGTCCGGGTGGAAATTGGGAGAAATTCGGGAGAATGGTTGCCCCGGGAGACTTTAGAGAAGGTCACTGAAAATCGGGAGGGTTGGCAAGTAAGAGTATTAGCGGTGAATGTGGTGTTATGCCGCTGTATAATACCGGCGGGCCAGCACTAATGTTAATTTGATATTGCCTCAAGGGCCAAATGAAATTACACGGCGGGCCAAATTTGGCCAGAGTTTGATACCCATGATCAATACAGTCTGCAGGGATACAGTCCGTAAGCACACATGGTTGTGCGTGCTGCTGGTCCACTAATAGTACTAACCTTTAACAGTTAATTTTACTCATTTTCATTAATTACTAGTTTCTATGTAACTGTTTTTATATTGTTTTACTTTCTTTTTTATTCAAGAAAATGTTTCTAATTTATTTATCTTATTTTATTTTATTAATATTTTAAAAAAGGACCTTATCCTCACCATACCTGGTTGTCCAAATTAGGCATAATAATGTGTTAATTCCACAACTGTATATATCAGTATCGGTTGATATCGGTATCGGTTGGTATCGGTAATTAAAGAGTTGGACAATATCGGAATATCGGATATCGGCAAAAAGCCATTATCGGACATCCCTATTTGTTTAGATTTAAAAGGTGAAACTGATAGATGAAACAGGATCATAACATGCAACTCACGATACTTCAAGCCATCTTTTGATATTATTTTGATGATTATGACTTTACAGTTTATGAAAACCTTGAATTTGAAAATCTCAGAAATGTGAGGTTTCCAAAAACTATTAACCATGATGATCAAAATTATAATAAATAAAGGCTAGACATAATTTCACTTTGCATGTAATGACCTCATACCACATACTAGTTTCACGTTTGAAGATGAATTGATGACATGAACGGACAATATTAACATTTTCAAGTTTCACCTGTAAAATGGAAAATGTGGTTGAAGGAAAACATGCAACTTTTCTTTGACTACAATTGAACTGTCACCCACCGAAAATCAGGAGCACTGTGGCACTCTGGTGCAAGCTTTTGACCACAAACTTAGTCACTGCTCGGCGACATTCATTTGTAGTTACTGCATGCTGTGCGTTGAAATGTTTCAGCATTGGTTCCTCTTGATAAAATATAAATATATTTATTTATTTATTTATTCATTTATTTATTTTTTTATTTTTTTATGTATTTATTTATTTTTTTTATTTATTTATTTATTATTTATTTTGTATTTATTATTTTTTTCTATACTTTTCTAAATAAATTCCACCACAAAAATGGCATTATTGACATTATTTTAACAAAAAAAAATCTCACAATAACATATTTAATATATATAACATATTTCTTATTGCAATCTCAGAACAATGTTGTCCTTAAATAAAATAGTGAACATACTAGACAACTTGTCTTTTAGTAGTAAGTAAACAAACAAAGACTCCTAATTAGTCTGCTGACGTATGCAGTAACATATTGTGTCATGTATCATTCTATTAGTTTGTCAAAATTATAAAGGACAAGCTGTAAAAATGGATTATTATTTTTATTTACTGTTAATATCTGCTTATTTTCCATTTCAACATGTCCTATCTACACTTTTGTTAAAATATAATAATCACTTATTCTTCTGTTGTTTGATACTTTACATTAGTTTTGGATGATCCCACAAATTTAGGAATTAATCCGGTACCAAGAAGTCACAGGATCATACATTGGTCATATTCAAAGTCCTCATGTAACCAGGGACGTATTTCCTGAGTTTATAAACATAACGAATTTCAAAAAAAGGAAAAAAGATTTTGTGACGGAAAAAAAATATTGATGTAATCATAGTAGTATCGACTAGCTACGCTCTTGTGCTTGATATCATTACAGTGGATGTCAGGTGTAGATCCACCCATGTTTACATTCAAGAAATGGCATCATTCGCGGTGAAGCCGGTGTAAAGCATGTTAGCATGTTTAGCTATTCCTCGTCCTGCAGGGATGATACTTGTAAGAAACTCACTTTATTTGTCGCCATGGAGACAAGGATTAGTGATTTAAAAGATGGATGGATGATGCTAGCCATGTCTTAAAGCACCTCTTCCTGAGGGCATTTCAGTGTTATAACTTCACCTTTGTCTTTACTTTTTACACCAAAATGTGTCCGTTCTCCCTTTTCTGTCTACACACTGTGTCTGCTTGTAAGTACTCTGTGTGTGTGCACTGCCGAACATGCCCCTCTGCTTGTAAAACCAGCAATGTCACGACGTGACGACATGCTCATTAACAGAAAAAAAATGGGTAAACCGGTACTTTTCAAACAGAGTATAGTACCGTTTTTGATTAATTGGTACCGCGATACTAAACTAGTAGCGGTATACCGTACAATCCTAAGCCAAACTTTGGAGCGTTCACCATGTTGCATTGTGCATACAGGACTCATTAAAGAAATTACAAGGAATTGATACACTGGGAACCCGTTTTCATTTCCCATCCCTAGAAGTTTCAAATGCAAACAAAGGTTAATAGGGGTTCAAACTGCTTATATGCGTATTCCAATTATTTTGACTCAGGGGCCAAATTTAGAGAAAAAAATGTGCCTGGGGGGTCGGTATATCTATTTTTAGGAACACTAATACAAAACGTCACAATAATGTCTGATTGAATGCTAAAATAATTATGACACACCGCCTTAAAAACGGAATGGAATCAAAAACATTTTTACTGAATGAGACACTAATAAAGAATGGGGGATTTACAATATTAACTATGACCGATAGAACACCGAATATTGACAACATATGAACGTCACACCCTCTCTCGAGCGACATATTTTACAATCAAGCGAAATGCAACAAACACAGCGAAATATGAATGTGAAGGGTAGAAAATAAACCCACCTACAATCTGATATATCTGATATATCACTAAGCTTTATAATTTTGTTGTAAGAATCTCAATCCGCGTCTGTCCCTGACACCCACATTTCAGGTTGGCCGCTCTGGAAACACTCTGTGGAAACGATTTGATTACCTTAGTAACTAATTAGATCACCATAGTAACTCATTAGATTACCATAGTAACTAGTATATCATGCGAAAGTGCAGATTCCAACCATTGAAATACATAACCCAAAAGCAGTGAAGTTGTCACGTTGTGTAAATGGTAAATAAAAAGGGAATACAATGATTTGCAAATCCTTTTCAACCTATATTCAATTGAATAAACTGCAAAGACAAGATACTTAACGTTCCAACTGGAAAATGTTGTTATTTTTGCAAATATTAGCTCGTTTGGAATTTGATGCCTGCGACATGTTTCAAAAAAGCTGGCACAAGTGGCAAAAAAGACTGAGTAAGTTGAGGAATGCTCATCAAACATTTGGAACATCCCACAGGTGAACAGGCAAATTGGGAACAGGTGGGTGCCATGATTGGGTATAAAAGCAGCTTCCGTGAAATGCTCAGTCATTCACAAACAACGATGGGGCGAGGGTCGCCACTTTGTCAACAAATCTAAGATGGACTGATGCAAAGTGGAAAAGTGGTCTGACGAGTCCACATTTCAAATTGTTTTTGGAAACTGTGGACATAGTGTCCTTAGGAACAAAGAGGAAAAGAACCATCCGGATTGTTCTAGGCGCAAAGTTCAAAAGCCAGCATCTGTGATGGTATGGGGGTGTATTAGTGCCCAAGGCATGGGTAACTTACACATCTGTGAAGGCGCCATTAATGCTGAAAGCGCCATACAGGTTTTGGAGCAACATATGTTGCCATCCATGCAACATTATCATGGACGCCCCTGCTTATTTCAGCAAGACAATGCCAAGCCACGTGTTATAACAGCGTGGCTTTATAATAAAGGAGTGCGGGTACTAGACTGGCCTGCTTGTAGTCCAGACCTGTCTCCTATTGAAAATGTGTGGCGCATTATGAAGCCTAAAATACCACAACGCAGACCCCCGGACTGTTGAACAACTTAAGCTGTACATCAAGCAAGAATGGGAAATAATTCCACCTGAAAAGCTTCAAAAATGTGTCTCCTCAGTTCCCAAACGTTTATTGAGTGTTTTAAAAATGAAAGGCCATGTAACACAGTGGTAAAAATGCCCCAGTGCCAACTTTTTTGCAATGTGTTGCTGCCAGTAAATTCTAAGTTAATGATTATTTGCCAAAAAAAATTACATTTGTCAGTTCGAACGTTAAGTATCTTGTCTTTGCAGTCTATTCAATTGAATATAAGTTTAAAAGGATTTGCAAATCATTGTATTTTGTTTTTATTTACGAATTACGCAACGTGCCAACTTCACTGATTTTGGGTTTTGTATATATCTACAGTATGTATGTATGCATATATGTAGTATGTATGTATGTATGTACCGTATTTTTCGGAGTATAAGTCGCACCTGCCGAAAATGCATAATAAAAAAGGAAAAAAACATATATAAGTCGCACTGGAGCCGAAAAAAAGTGCGACTTATAGTCCGAAAAATACGGTATGTATGTATGTATGTATGCGTGTATGTATGTATATTTTGTGTATGTATGTGTATATACGTATATGTATATATATATACAGTATATATATACATTTATATATATATATATATGTATATGTATGTTTATATATATATGTATGTGTGTATATTAGTGTGTATATATGCAAGAAAGGGAAAGAATTCCACCTGGAAAGCTTCAAAAATGTGTCTCCTCAGTTCCCAAACGTTTACTGAGTGTTGTTAAAAGGAAAGGCCATGTAACACAGTGGTAAAAATGCCCCTCTGACAACTTTTTGCAATGTGTTGCTGCCAGTAAATTCTAAGTTAATGATTATTTGCAAAAAAAAAAAATGTTGTTTCTCAGTTGGAACATTAAATATCTTGTCTTTGCAGTCTATTCAATTTAATTTGAAAAGGATTTGCAAATCATTGTATTCTGTTTTTATTTACAATTTACACAACGTGCCAACTTCACTGGTTTTGGGTTTTGTACTTTGTATAAAGACTTACAGTCATTTGAAAACATCATAATAGCAGCTACAGTTTCGATCTTAAAGGGGAACATTATCACAATTTCAGAATGGTTAAAACCATTAAAAATCAGTTCCCAGTGGCTTATTATATTTTTCAAAAATTTTTTCAAAATTTTACCCATCACGCAATATCCCTAAAAAAAGCTTCAAAGTGCCTGATTTTAACCATCGTGATAAACACCCGTCCATTTTCCTGTGACGTCACATAGTGAAGCCAACACAAACAAACATGGCGGAAAGAACAGCAAGCTATAGCGACATTAGCTCGGATTCAGACTCGGATTTCAGCGGCTTAAGTGATTCAACAGATTACGAATGTAAGGAACGTCTGCGGGAACAAACTGCCGCCATTGCTTGCCGTGCTACCGAGGCCCTTTGTCCCTGAATTGCTCACACACTCCGGCAGATTCAATGGGGGTCTGGCGGCAGATTTCTTTGACTTTATCGTTGGAAATGCATCTGCTTTGAGTGTCGCAGGATATCCACACATTCTTGCCATTTCTGTCGTAGCATAGCTTTCGTCGGTAAAGTGTGCGGAACAAACGTCCAATTTCTTGCCACTTTCGCATCTTTGGGCCACTGGTGCAACTTGAATCCGTCCCTGTTCGTGTTGTTACACCCTCCGACAACACACCGACGAGGCATGATGTCTCCAAGGTGCGGAAAATAGTCGAAAAAAACGGAAAATAACAGAGCTGATTTGACTCGGTGTTTGAGAAAATGGCGGATTGCTTCCCGATGTGACGTCACGTTGTGACTAGGGATGTCCCGATCCGATATTTGGATCGGATCGGCTGCCGATATTTGTCAAAAATTGCGTATCGGCAAGGCATGGGAAAATGCCGATCCAGATGCAGTTTAAAAAAAAACTGCGGTCCGTGTTTTCCAACGCACCGATTTAAATAATACATTCCACTTTTCTGCTGCTCCGTAATTTCCGTTCCGCATTTTCCAGCGCACCTTCAACACATCCACAGGTCTGTGGATTCTCACGCAGTTGCTTTTTGCTGCTGGCATTACACGACAGGCTCTTCTCACTCTTTCCTGTGTCTCCCTCTCACAGACAGCAAGTCCACCTTCTTACACACGTCACATACTGTCACGTCATACGTCACATACGTATATGTCCTCCCCGAGCAGAGAGGTAGCAGCATGGCTAACGTTAGCTGTGATGCTAGCGCAGCCGTGCGAGCAACGCTCCCTCTAAGGTGATTGCCTGTGCAATTGCGCACTGTTTAAGCGTCCTCTGCGCATAGCAAATCTATGCCACGCACAAAATCTAATACAAAAAATAAGCGCATAACAATTTTCAACACACCGACACGACAGAGAAAACAGTTTTCGTCATCATTGTTCAAATATTGTGACGTCTGTCGAGACGCTTATCTCCATTCGGTGCCACACGTCCACACCATCAAAATGCTGAGGCAAAAATTTCCACATCAACACCGTATGAAAAAATTAGTGATTTTTTTAGTTGTGATTTCCTTCTCTGCATGAAAGTTTTAAAATAGCATATATTCATGCAGTATGAAGAAGAATGTTTTAATGTAGACATGCAAGCCTTGAAAGAAAATGTTGAAAATCAAGACTACATTTCCTGCAAATGGGTGCATTTCTACCCTATATTTTAACCTTAGATTTATTCTCATATCAAACTCTTTTGCCTGTCTTTTTGACACTTACATCCGGCGCCCCCTCCACACCCTGGATTATAAATAATGTAAATAATTCAATGTGATTATCTTGTGTGATGACTGTATTATGATGATAGTATATATCTGATAGTATATATCTGTATCATGAATCAATTTAAGTGGACCCCGACTCAAACAAGTTGAAAAACTTATTGGAGTGTTACCATTTAGGGGTCAATTGTACGGAATATGTACTTCACTGTGCAACCTACTAATAAAAGTCTCAATCAATCAATCAAAACACATAGAATCATCATACTGCTGTGATTATATGCATCAAGTGTTCATTCAAGGCTAAGGCAAAATATCGAGATATATATCGTGTATCGCAATATGGCCTTAAAATATCACAATATTAAAAAAAGGCCATATCGCCCAGCCCTAGTTTCAATGATGCCATTTCTGTTTGTCATGTATAATTTTGTCTATTTTGTGTTTATCCTTGAATAAACAGGTCAGTTTCTTGTTACCAACCATTGTGTATTATTCAAACTCCCCTAATTCAGCTGGCTAGTTGTTATCAAGAGTACTAAAACCTTTTTCAACATGATTCTGACAACTAAGTAGGCTAAATAACTTTAAACTTTAATACATGCTCGGATAGGCCAGTATCGGTCAGTATCGGTATCGGTCAGTATCGGTATCGGATCGGAAATGCAAAAACAATATCGGTATCGGATCGGAAGTGCAAAAACCTGGATTGGGACATCCCTAGTTGTGACGTCATCGCTCCGATAGCGAATAATAGAAAGGCGTTTAATTCGCCAAAATTCACCCATTTAGAGTTTGGAAATCAGTTAAAAAAATATATGGTCTTTTTTCTGCAACATCAAGGTATATATTGACGCTTACATAGGTCTGGTGATAATGTTCCCCTTTAATTTGCCCAGGTCTGGCGTGTTCTCTGTCCAGGGATGGCTGCCATCCCTATTGTGGGCTCACTCCTTCATGCACTTAAGCGACATTAAAGCCCAGCTGATGCAGCAGGTGATGCGTCGCCTCCCCGCATACCCTGCGCCGCTCCAAGGCGGCCCGTGTCTTCTTCTTTTGAATTATAGAAGAGCCTCTGTGTGGGTTTTTATCACAGAACTGGAGGTCACTTTGCCTTTCCATGCCGTCGCTCATCACATATGCAACGGCGGGCCTCGGCGGGCCCGGGCAGCCCGCTTGAGGTCACCATTAACCGGGGTAGGACCGACATCCAGATTTATGGAGGAGCGGAGACAGAGGCGGGGGGAGAGGCACGCATGGCTAAATCTGACTGTGCCCTTCATCTGGCCGCTTTTTCCGAACAGCAATTTCAGATAGAGTCCTGTATCTACATGTATAATGCATGCGGCTGCAGATAATGGCATGCCACGCCGGGGGAAGCTGCCGCCTGTGTTGTGGCGATGTGTCGGAATTGTCCCCTCGTGTCACATTCGCCTCAGCCTCCACTCCCCGCCAGCGTTCTCCGCTTATTAGAAGCGGAGCGCGTCGCCATGACATAGTGCCATTTTAGCGTTCCCGGCGGGCGTCCTCCGCCGCGATAGCGCCGAGATTAGTGGCAGGCCGGGGAGTCCTGAAGCGCACGGAGTCTGCGCTGACCAATAAAGCCGGCAGCAGGGGACCCGAAAGAAAAAAGGCAATCGCAGCTTTTATTTGTCGGATAAGGAGAGGGAGGGGGGATCACTGCGGAACATCCAGGCGTGCAAGCTAAGCGAATAAATGAATTTACATTGTGTTGCATTGTTTACAGCACGCCTCGTTAATCTGAATACTGCCGGGGATAGTTGCTGCTGTTTGGAGGAAATGGCAGTATTTCCCCAAATAATGAATGAATAATGAATGGCAGCACGGTGGAAGAGGGGCTAGTGCGTCTGCCTCACAATACGAAGGTCCTGAGTATCAATCAATCAATCAATCAATGTTTTTTTATTTAGCCCTAAATCACAAGTGTCTCAAAGGGCTGCACAAGCCACAACGACATCCTCGGTACAGAGCCCACATAAGGGCAAGGAAAAACTCACCCCAGTGGGACGTCGATGTGAATGACTATGAGAAACCTTGGAGAGGACCGCATATGTGGGTAACCCCCCCCCTCTAGGGAGACCGAATGCAATGGATGTCGAGTGGGTTTAACATAATATTGTAAGAGTACAGTCCATAGTGGATCCAGCATAACAGTACGAGTCCAGCCGGTAGTTTACCATGAGGTCAGGATCGAGGTTAGGTCTTTTGAGCAGAGGATGAATAACCGCTTTTTTGAATGCTAGGGGAACAGTGCCAGAGGAAAGTGATAAGTTTATAATATTTAGCACTGATGGACCTAATAATAAGTTCCTTGATAAGTTTCCCAGGAAATGGGTCAAGTAAACATGTTGTTTGTTTTGTCCCATTAACACATCTTAACAATTCCTCTAATGTTATTTCATCAAAGAGAGAGAAACTATTTTGTATTGCAGTATCCGTCGTAGATACAGTCGTATCTGTGTTAATAGAACCCAGTTGTAGCTGGGATGCGTTGTCTTTAATCTCCTTTCTAATGAGTTCAATTTTCTTATTAAAGAAATTCATAAAATCATCTGCCGAGTGGGTGGAGCTACTGGGAAGAGTCCCTTGTTGGGTTAGCGATGCTACTGTACTAAACAAAAATTTAGGATCATTTTTGTTGAGGTGGATGAGATTTGAGTAATATTTAGCTTTAGCTAAGGTAAGCATGTGTTTATAAGTTATTAAACTATCACTCCATGCTTGATGGAAAACCTCAAGTTTAGTAGCACGCCATTTGCGTTCCAGCTTTCTACACGATAATTTATGGGCTCTAGTTTCTTCTGTAAACCATGGGGTGTGCCTTTTAGGGGCTCTTTTTAGCTTTAGCGGTGCTATACTATCAATGGTGTCGCGCAGGGCGTCGTTAAAGTTGTTAGTGAGGTTATCAATAGAGCCGACATAATTTGGGAATGGTGCCATTACCGAAGGCAGTAGGCCAGCAAGAGTCATCGTTGTGGCAGCATTAATGTTGCGGCTGCTATAGCAGTTATTATTATTAGTTTGTTGACAATGAGTCAGAACTTCAAATTTTATAAGGTAATGATCGGACATTACTTTAGTATACGGGAGTATCGTAACTTTGGAGGTGGTGACACCCCTGACAAGCACTAGATCTATCGTATTACCGTTGCGATGCGTAGGTTCATTTATTATTTGTGTAAGACCACAGCTATCAATTATAGTCTGGAGCGCAATGCACTGAGGGTCCAATGGGGTATTCATATGGATATTAAAGTCCCCCATTATGATTATATTGTTGGCGTGCGTCACTAAATCAGCAACAAACTCTGAAAATTCACAGATGAAGTTCGAATAGGGTCCTGGGGGGCAGTAGATAACAGCCAGGTGGAGAGGCAGCGGTGTGACAAACCTCATAGTAAGCACCTCAAACGAGTTATATTTATTATTTAGGTTCGGGGTAAGGTTAAAGTTTTTGTTGTATATGAGTGCGACTCCCCCACCCCTTTTAATGGGACGAGCAATATGCTATGTAGTCTTGGGTTCAATCCCGGGCTCGGGATCTTTCTGTGTGGAGTTTGCATGTTCTCCCCGTGACTGCAGGGTTCCCTCCGGGTACTCCGGCTTCCTCCCACCTCCAAAGACATGCACCTGGGGATAGGTTGATTGGAAACACTAAATTGACCCTAGTATGTGAATGTGAGTGTGAATGTTGTCTGTCTATCTGTGTTGGCCCTGCGATGAGGTGGCGACTTGTCCAGCTCTTCCTGTGGGACCCCGAGGCGTTCCCAGGCCAGCCGGGAGACATAGTCTTCCCAACGTGTCCTGGGTCTTCCCCGCGGCCTCCTACCGGTCGGACGTGCCCTAAACACCTCCCTAGGGAGGCGTTCGGGTGGCATCCTGACCAGATGCCCGAACCACCTCATCTGGCTCCTCTCGATGTGGAGGAGCAGCGGCTTTACTTTGAGCACCTCCCGGATGGCAGAGCTTCTCACCCTATCTCTAAGGGAGAGCCCCGCCACCCGGCGGAGGAAACTCTGTTGGGCCGCTTGTACCCGTGATCTTGTCCTTTCGGTCATAACCCAAAGCTCATGACCATAGGTGAGGATGGGAACGTAGAAATAAATTGAGAGCTTTGCCTTCCGGCTCAACTCCTTCTTCACCACAACGGATCGATACAGCGTCCGCATTACTGAAGACGCCGCACCGATCCGCCTGTCGATCTCACGATCCACTCTTCCCTCACTTGTGAACAAGACTCCGAGGTTCTTGAACTCCTCCACTTGGGGCAAGATCTCCTCCCCAACCCGGAGATGGCACTCCACCCTTTTCCGGGCGAGAACCATGGACTCGGCCTTGGAGGTGCTGATTCTCATCCCAGTCGCTTCACACTCAGCTGCGAACCGATCCAGTGAGAGCTGAAGATCTTGGCCAGATGAAGCCATCAGGACCACATCATCTGCAAAAAGCAAAGACCTAATCCTGCAGCCACCAAACCGGATCCCCTCAACGCCTTGACTGCGCCTAGAAATTCTGTCCATAAAAGTTATGAACAGAATCGGTGACAAAGGGCAGCCTTGGTGGAGTCCAACCCTCACCAGAAACGTGTCCGACTTACTGCCGGCAATGCGAACCAAGCTCTGACACTGATCATACAGGGAGCGGACCGCCACAATCAGACAGTCCGATACCCCATACTCTCTGAGCACTCCCCACAGGACTTCCCGAGGGACACGGTCGAATGCCTTCTCCAAGTCCACAAAGCACATGTAGACTGGTTGGGCAAACTCCCATGCACCCTCAAGGACCCTGCCGAGACTATAGAGCTGGTCCACAGTTCCACGACCAGGACGAAAACCACACTGTTCCTCCTGAATCCGAGGTTCGACTATCCGGCGTAGCCTCCTCTCCAGTACACCTGAATAGACCTTACCGGGAAGGCTGAGGAGTGTGATCCCACGATAGTTAGAACACACCCTCCGGTTCCCCTTTTTAAAGAGAGGACCCACCACCCCGGCCTGCCAATCCAGAGGTACCGCCCCCGATGTCCACGCTATGCTGCAGATCAATATCCCCCGTAAAATATAGTTTCCTCCTCTTAATTGAAATAAGCTAAGAATACAAGCTGGAAGGCTGTTGTTCTTTACTCCAAACATCATTTCCATTGTTTTTAAAAACACAATATCTGAAAATGTTAACACATTAGAACTTATAAATAATGGATTGGTATGTTCATAGTAGCACACTTTGTGTATTATTCTAATGACCCTTTTTTGGAGTTTAATTATTGGGTCTATGTTTGTTCTATAAACATTTCCCCAAACTTCAACACAATATGTTAAATAAGGAAAAATAAAAGAATAATATAACATATGCAGACATATCTTATTCAGCATGTGTTTTACTTTATAAAGAATGGCAATGGATTTGGATATTTTTCCCTTTATATATTTAATATGCGGTTTCCAACATAATTTATGATTAATTATTATTCCCAAGAATTTAGTTTCATATACTCTATCAATTTCCACTTGATTTAATTTTAATTTTGCTTCACAATTTGCCCTTGCACCACTAAACACCACGAATTTAGTTTTCTTATCATTTAATGATAACTTATTGATATCAAACCATTTTTTTAGCTGATTCAACGCAACCTCTACTACCCTCAACACTTCCTTCAAGACTTCTCCTGAACAATATACAATTGTATCATCTGCAAACATAATACATTTCAATTTATTAGATATCATTTAAATATAGTATAAATAACTTGTATAATGGTCGAGGTTGCTTATTTCTGTTTATACTTGAAGCAGGGGGTTTATTCTAGAAAGGCGTTTATTAGTGCATTGGTCAAAAGATCCGAATACATACTGATTAGTTGGCAATCTATTGATCTGATTGTGGCGGTCCGCTTCTTGTACGATCAGTGTCAGAGCTTGGTCCGCATTGTAAGTCGGACACGTTTCCAGTGAGGGTTGGACTCCGCCAAGGCTGCCCTTTGTCACCCATTCTGTTCATAACTTTTATGTACAGAATTTCTAGGCGCAGTCAAGGCGTTGAGGGGATCCGGTTTGGTGGCTGCAGGATTAGATCTCTGCTTTTTGCAGATGATGTGGTCCTGATGGCTTCATCTGGCCAGGATCTTCAGCTCTCACTGGATCAGTTCGCAGCCGAGTGAGAAGCGACTGGGATGAGAATCAGCACCTCCAAGTCCGAGTCCATGGTTCTCGCCCGGGAAAGGGTGGAGTGCCATCTCCGGGTTGGGGAGGAGACCCTGCCCCAAGTGGAGGAGTTCAAGTACCTCGGAGTCTTGTTCACGAGTGAGGGAAGAGTGGATCGTGAGATCGACAGGCGGATCGGTGCGGCGTCTTCAGTAATGCGGACGCTGTATCGATCCGTTGTGGTGAAGAAGGAGCTGAGCCGGAAGGCAAAGCTCTCAATTTACCGGTCGATCTACGTTCCCATCCTCACCTATGGTCATGAGCTTTGGATTATGATCGAAAGGACAAGATCACGGGTACAAGCGCTCCCGTCCAAAAGCAGAACCTAGTAACTCACTTCTAGCTGATTTTGATAAAACAAACGAAAACCAATCTATTTTATATTAAAGTCCCATCCATTCACAGAGATTTGATTTCTGCTTTGTTGATGTTAATTGGTATCCGCAATTCCAGCCTGCAATTTTCGTTCAGAATGTCCTAGTAACTCCAAAATTATTATCAGCTCAGTTTTGACCAAAATTGAGTTACTGGGTTTTGCCTTTGGACGGGAGAGCGGCCGAAATGAGTTTCCTCCGCCGTGTGGCGGGTCTCTCCCTTAGAGATATGGTGAGAAGCTCTGTCATCCGTGAGGAGCTCAAATTAAAGCTGCTGCTCCTCCACATGGAGAGGAGCCAGATGAGATGGTTCGGACATCTGGTCAGGATGCCACCCGAACGCCTCCCTAGGGAGGTGTTTAGGACCGGTAGGAAGCCACGGGGAAGACCCAGGACACGTTGGGAAGACTATGTCTCCCGGCTGGACTGGGAACGCCTCGGGATCCCCCGGGAAGAGCTGAACAAAGTGGCTGGGGAGAGGGATGTCTGGGATTCCCTGCTTGGGCTGCTTCCCCCGCGACCCGTCTTCGGATAAGCGGAAGAAGATGGATGGATGGATGGATGGATGGATAGTTGGCAATCAGTCAGACATTAAAGGACGTACCGCATTTTCCCGACTATAGAGCGCACCGGTATATACAGGAAAACATGCTTTCCGTATGTAAGCTGCACTGGACTATAAGTTGCAGATAAATACGTTGTGTAATGAGTTATTTACACAGAAAGATTATGTAAATGATTATTTACATACCTTAATGGTTTCCAAACACGGCAGTAAAACGGTTAACCAAACAAAACAGAAGTCATCGTCATGGACCCCCTACTACATCACATAAAGTGATGTAGTACTACATAAAGTGATGTAGTAGGCCACATTAATTAATTTGGCATATCACATGAAATGATGCGGCAGGCCACATAAACTGACGTGGTAAATGCGGCATATCACATAAAATGGGCCAGATAAATGAAGTGGCAGCCGATTAAATTAAAACAGCATATCACATATATATCAGGAATTTTTTTTTCCGTATATAGGCCGCACTGGACTATAAGTCGCAGAGAAATACGTTGTGAAATGAGTTATTTACACAGAAAGATTATGTAAATGATTATTTACATACCTTAATGGTTTCCAAACACGGCAGTAAAACGGCTGACCTAACAAAACAGAAGTCATCGTCATGGAACCACTACTACATCACATAAAGTGATGTAGTAGTGATGTAGTAGGCCACATTAATTAATATGGCATATCACATGAAATGAAGCAGCAGGCCACATAAAACAATGTGGCTGGCCACGTAAAATAAAACGGCATACAACATCAAATGATGCGGCAGGCAACATAAACTGACGTGGTAAATCAATCAATCAATCAATGTTTATTTATATAGCCCTAAATCACAAGTGTCTCAAAGGGCTGCAAATGCGGCATATCACATAAAATGGGCCAGATAAATGAAGTGGCAGCCGATTAAATTAAAACAGCATATCACACATATATCAGGAAAAATAAATTCCGTATATAGGCCGCACTGGACTATAAGTCGCAGAGAAATACGTTGTGAAATGAGTTATTTACACAGAAAGATTATGTAAATGATTATTTAAAAATACCTTAATGGTTTCCATACACGGCAGTAAAACGGCTGAACAAACAAAGCACTACTACATCACATAAAGTGATGTAGTAGGCCATATAAATTAATTCGGCATATCACATGAAATGATGCGGCAAGCAACATAAAAGGATGTGGTGGGCCACATAAAATTAATTCTGTATATCACATGAAATGATGCGGCAGGCAACATAAAATGATGCGGCAGGCCACTTAAAACAATGTGGCGGGGCACATAAATTAAAACGGCATACAAAATAAAATTAAACGGCAGGCAACATAAAATGACGTGGTGAGACACATAAATTAAAACGGCATAACACATGAAATGAGGCGGCATGCAACATAAAATGATGTGGTGGGCCACATAAATTAATTTCGGCATATCACATAAAATGAAACGGCAAGCAACATAAAATGATGTGTCAGGCCACGTAAAAATAATGTAGTAGGCCAAAATAATGCGACATATCACATAAAATGTTGCGACAGCCCACATAAAATAATGTGGCGGGCCAGGTAAATTAATTCGGCATAGCACATGAAATGTTGCGGCGGGCAACATAAAATTATGTGTCAGGCCACGTAAAAATAATGTAGTGGACCACGTAAATTAATGCAACATAACATATAAAATGATGCGGCAGGCCACTTAAAATAATGTGGCGGGGCACATAGATTAAAGCGGCATACAAAATAAAATTAAGCGGCAGGACACACATAAAATGACGTGGTGAGACACATAAATTAAAACGGCATATCACATGAAATGATGCGGCATGCAACATAAAATTATGTGGTGGGCCACTTGAATTAATTTCGGCATATCACATGAAATGAAACGGCAGGCAACATAAAATGATGTGTCAAGCCACGTAAAATTAATGTAGTAGGCCAAAATAATGCGACATATCACATAAAATGTTGCGGCAGCCCACATAAAATAATGTGGCGGGCCACATAAATTACTGCGGCATACGACATACAATGATGCGGCAGGCATCATAAAATGACGTGGTGAGACACATAAATTAATGCGGCATATCACATAAAATGAGCCAGACAAAATGATGTGGCAGGCCGATTAAATTAAAACAGCAAATCACATATATATCAGGAAAACATTTTTTTCCATATATAAGCCGCACTGGACTATAAATCGCAGATAAATACGTTGCGAAAGATTATGTAAATTATTATTTACATACCTTAATGGTTTCCAAACACGGCAGTAAAACGGCTGACCAAACAAAGCACTACTACATCACATAACACATAAAGTGTATTAGTTATGAAGTAGGCCACAAGAAATAATGTGGCATATCACATGAAATGATGCGGCAAGCAACATAAAATAATGTGGCGGGCCAGGTAATTAATTCGGCATAGCACATGGAATGTTGCGGCGGGCAACATAAAATGATGTGTCAGGCCACATAAAAATAATTTAGTGGACCACGTAAATTAATGCGACATAACATATAAAATGATGCGGCAGGCCACTTAAAATAATGTGGCGGGACACATACATTAAAGAGGCATGCAACATAAAATTATGTGGTGATACACATAAATTAAAACGGCATATCACATGAAATGATGCGGCATGCAACATAAAATGATGTGGTGGGCCACATGAATTAATTTCGGCATATCACATGAAATGAAACGGCAGGCAACATAAAATGATGTGTCAGGCCACATAAAAATAATTTAGTAGGCCAAAATAATGCGACATATCACATAAAATGTTGCGGCAGCCCACATAAAATAATGTGGCGGGCCACGTAAATTACAGCAGCATACAACATAAAATGATGCGGCAGGCCACATAAAACAATGTGGCGGGCCACATAAAATGATGTGGCGGGCCATGTAAATTAAAACGGCATATCACATACAATGATGCGGCAAGCCACAAAAATTAAGTCGGCATTTCTCATAAAATGAGCGGCATGCCAGACAAAATTATGTGGCAGGCAGCTTACATTAAAGCAGCATATCACATAAAGTGATGTACTAGTGATTTAGTAGGCTACATAAATTAATTCGGCATATCACATGAAATGACGTGGCAGGCAACATCAAATGATGTGTCAGGCCACATAAAAATAATGTAGCAGGCCACATAAATTAATCCGGCATATCACACAAAATGATGCGGCAGGCCACATAAATGTAAGCGGCAAGCCACATAAAATTATGTGGCGGGCCATGTAAATTAATTCGGCATATCGCATAAAATGATTTGGCAAGCCACTTAAATTAAATCGGCATTTCTCATAAAATGTGCGGCATGTCAGGTAAAATGTTGTGGCAGGCAGCTTACGTTAAAGCAGCATATCACATAAAGTGATGTAGTAGTGATTTAGTAGGCTACATAAATTAATTCGGCAAATCACATGAAATGAAGTGGCAGGCAACATAAAATGATGTGTCAGGCCACATACCGGTAAAAGTAATGTAGTAGGCCACATAAATTAATTCGGCATATCACACAAAATGTTGCGGCAGGCCACATAAATGAAATCGGCAAGCCACATAAAATGACGTGGTGGGCCATATAAATTAATTTGGCATATCACATAAAATGATTCGGCAAGCCACATAAATTAATCGGCCTTTCTCATAAAATGAGCGGCATGCCAGATAAAATGTTGTGGCAGGCAGCTTTCGTTAAAGCAGCATATTACATAAAGTGATGTGGTAGTGTAGTGATTTAGTAGGCTACATAAATTAATTCGGCATATCACATGAAATGAAGTAGCAGGCAACATAAAATTATGTGTCAGGCCACATAAAAATTATGTAGTAGGCCACATAAATAAATTCGGCATATCACACAAAATGTTGCGGCAGGCCACATAAATGAATTCGGCAAGCCACATAAAATGATGTGGCGGGCCATATAAATTAAAGCGGCATATCACATAAAATGATTCGGCAAGCCACATAAATTAAATCGGCATTTCTCATCAAATGAACGGCATGCCAGTTAAAATTATGTGGCAGGCAGCTTACATTAAAGCAGCATATCACATAAAGTGATGTAGTAGTGATTTAGTAGGCTACATAAATTAATTCGGCAAATCACATGAAATGACGTGGCAGGCAACATAAAATGATGTGTCAGGACACATAAAAATAATGTAGTAGGCCACATAGATTAATTCGGCATATCACACAAAATGATGCGACAGGCCACGTAGAACAAAGTGGCGGGCCACTAAAATTAAAACGGCATACAACATAAAATAACGCAGCAAGCAACATAAAATGATGTGGTGGGACATATAAATTAAAGCGGCATGTCACATAAAATAAAGCTGCAGCCCAAAAATAATGATGTTGTAGGCCAAAAATAATGATGTAGTGGGCCAAATAAATTAAAGCAGCATATCACATAAAATAATATGGCAGGCCAGATAAAATGATGTAGCGGGCCACATAAAACGTTGCGACAGGACCACATAAAATATCACAGCGGACCACATAAAAAGACTTGGCGGGCCACATTAAACCAACCATATTTGACAGTTTGACACCTGTGATATACAGTACTATAAAGCACTTTAAATTGTGTTCAACGTGTACAAATCTCCACTAAAGTATGGACTTTTGTTAAGGCTGGAGGCCATTATTCATATTTACTTTGTTTCTTATGGGGAAATTTGCTTCAATATACAAACTGTTCTATTTCTGAACCCTGTTCAAGGACCAATGACGTTCATACATCGAGGTTCCACTGTAGCTTCCTTTACACATTGTCATTTACTTCAGATCATCATTAAAGTGAAAACATTAATTGTCATAATAATTGGAAATAATTTATGGTATGCTCCCAAGCAGCGCTGTAAGAAATATGTGAATTCTACTAACGATGCTCAGTGAAATATGAAACAATGGCAGGGAGGATGGACGAAGTGTTAGTGAAAATTAAGCACAGGCCAAAAGTCATGAATTTTCATTGTGTGGCATCAAAGTGGATGTATAGTGTAAGCATTCATGCTACACTCTGCTGTCGGAGGTCTGTGCGTGTGCGTGTGAGTGTGTTTTTGTATTTCTACCTTTCTTGAGACATCAACAAGGAAAAGTACCTTCCATATGAGGAGCGGTGAACAAGTTTGGACATAAATCATGGTCCCAATACGGAAAACCATTACATCTAATAGAGAGCCAAATACTAGAGTCCGTGAACATTGCTCCAAAGTCAGGATTTTTTGTTGATTTAATGTGCATACATAAGTAAACATTGACCGGTGCAAAGGCAGCAATATATGATGAAACAAGACGGCAGCTAAAGAAGGACTTCCCTATTCATCCCCCGAAAAAACCCGCCAGGTGAACAGCTGATTTTACGACTTCCGGTGCTGACGTAAGACAACCCGCGTCACATATGTGACCATAGGATGAACAAATACACTACGGTACTAAGACTATAGTGGCCATTAACAGTTAGCTTCTACAGCTGGGTTGCCCAAAGTGCGGCACAGGGGCCATCTGTGGTCCGTGACTCGTTTGTCATCGGCCTTAAAGGCCTACTGAAACCCACTACTACCGACCACGCAGTCTGATAGTTTATATATCAATGATGAAATCTTAACATTGCAACACCATGTTCATGTTGCATGTTCATGTTGCATGTTCATGTTGCATGTTCTTGTTGCATATTCATGTTGCATGTTCATGTTGCATGTTCATGTTGAATGTTCTTGTTGCATATTCATGTTGCATGTTCATGTTGCATGTTCTTGTTGCATATTCATGTTGCATGTTCATGTTGCATGTTCATGTTGAATGTTCTTGTTGCATATTCATGTTGTATGTTCATGTTGCATGTTCATGTTGCATGTTCATGTTGCATGTTCATGTTGCATGTCATTGTTGCATGTATCATGTTGCATGTTCATGTTGCATGTTCATGTTGCATGTTCATGTTGCATGTTCATGTTGCATGTATCATGTTGCATGTTCATGTTGCATGTTCATGTTGCATGTATCATGTTGCATGTTCATGTTGCATGTATCATGTTGCATGTTCATGTTGCATGTTCATGTTGAATGTATTATATTGCACGTTCATTTTGTATGTATCATGTTGCATGTATCATGTTGCATGTTGCATGTATCATGTTGCATGTTCATGTTGAATGTATCATATTGCATGTTCATTTTGCATGTATCATGTTGCATGTATCATGTTGCATGTTCATGTTGCATGTATCATGTTGCATGTTCATGTTGCATGTTCATGTTGCATGTTCATGTTGCATGTATCATGTTGCATGTATCATGTTGCATGTTCATGTTGAATGTATCATATTGCATGTTCATTTTGCATGTATCATGTTGCATGTATCACGTTGCATGTTCATGTTGCATGTATCATGTTGCATGTTCATGTTGCATGTTCATGTTGCATGTTCATGTTGCATGTTCTTGTTGCATGTTCATGTTGCATGTTCATGTTGCATGTTCATGTTGCATGTTCTTGTTGCATGTTCATGTTGCATGTTCATGTTGCATGTTCATGTTGCATGTATCATGTTGCATGTTCATGTTGCATGTTCATGTTGAATGTTCATGTTGAATGTATCATATTGCATGTTCATTTTGCATGTATCATGTTGCATGTATCATGTTGCATGTATCATGTTGCATGTTCATGTTGCATGTATCATGTTGCATGTATCATGTTGCATGTTCATGTTGCATGTATCATATTGCATGTTCATGTTGCATGTATCATGTTGCATGTTCATGTCGCATGTATCACATGCCAATACGGCCGGGTTAGCTTACTAAAGTGCAATTTTAAATTCCGCGCGAAATATCCTGCTGAAAACGTCTCGGTATGATGACGCCTGCGCGTGACGTCACGGATTGTAGAGGACATTTTGGGACAGCATGGTGGCCAGCTATTAAGTCGTCTGTTTTCATCGCAAAATTCCACAGTATTCTGGACATCTGTGTTGGTGAATATTTTGCAATTTGTTCAATGAACAATGGAGACAGCAAAGAAGAAAGCTGTAGGTGGGAAGCGGTGTATTGCGGCAGGTGTTGTGCCGGATAACGCACCCCCGCCGTAGAATGCACCCCCTGACTGTTGTGCCGGATAACACAGCCGGTGTTTCATTGTTTACATTCCTGAAAGATGACAGTCAAGCTTTACCATTGGCCTGTGGAGAACTGGGACAACAGAGACTCTTACCAGGAGGACTTTGAGTTGGATACGCAGACGCGGTACCGTGAGTACGCATGCAGCTGCGGCTTCCAAACATTTGATCACTTGCCCGTACGTGCGCGCCGCTATGTGCATGTCACGTACGTAACTTTGGGGACTTTGGGGAAATATATGTGCTGTATGAACTTTGGGGAGGTGAACTGCACTTTTGGCTTTGGGATTGAGTGTGTTGTGCAGGTGTTTGAGTTGTATTGGCGGGTTATATAGACGGGAGGGGGGACGTGTTTGTTATGCGGGATTAATTTGTGGCATATTAAATATAAGCCTGGTTGTGTTGTGGCTAATAGAGTATATATATGTCTTGTGTTTATTTACTGTTTTAGTCATTCCCAGCTGAATATCAGGTCCCACCCGCCTCTCACAGCATCTTCCCTATCTGAATCGCTCCCACTGCCCTCTAGTCCTTCACTCTCACTTTCCTCATCCACAAATCTTTCATCCTCGCTCAAATTAATGGGGAAATCGTCGCTTTCTCGGTCCGAATCGCTCTCGCTGCTGGTGGCCATGATTGTAAACAATGTGCGGATGTGAGGAGCTCCACAACCTGTGACGTCACGCTACTCGTCTGCTACTCCCGGTACAGGCAAGGCTTTTTTATCAGCGACCAAAAGTTGCGAACTTTATCGTCGATGTTCTCTACTAAATCCTTTCAGCAAAAATATGTCAATATCGCGAAATGATCAAGTATGACATAGAACAGACCTGCTATCCCCGTTTAAATATGTAAATCGCATTTCAGTAGGCCTTTAAGCACATTACAAAAAAACAAAAAATAGAGATGTCACGTGTGTGTGTGTAAGAAATTGAAATGTGCCCCTTTGGCCAAAATTAGTGTAAAAAAAAAAGAATAAATATGTATACAGAGACATACTGTAATAACTTTAAGATTCCATCCATCTATTTTCTACCGCTTGTCCCTTTCTTGAGACATCAACAAGGATAAGCACCGTCCATATGAGGACCGGTAAACAAGTTAGGACATAAATCATGGTCCCAATACGGAAAACCATTGCATCTAAGAGAGAATGTCTCATTTGCACCCCTGCTGGTGAATTCTATCAAAATTAGGCTAGTCCCAATTTTGTGTCGGTTTTAAAAGTGCTCCCACTCTGATCAACATATGAAATAACAAGTGTATGTAGAAAATTGAAATGGTCCCCCTCTGGCCAACATACCAAAAAGTAACTAAAAGCTGACCTGTTTTTATATTTGCATAGTACCGGTATGTATATATTATTAATGTTGTAAATACACATCTTTATATATCTAGTAAGGGTGGTCCTAAAGACATAGGCATTGTTCGGAGGTCGTAAGAAGGTAACAAATACAAGTATTTGTGTGTTGTGTGTGGATGTTCTTGTATTTCTACCCTTCTTGAGACATCAACATGGAAAAGCATCGTCCATATGAGGACCGGTAAACAAGTTAGGACATAAATCATGGTCCCAATACGGAAAAACATTGCATCTAATAGAGAATGTCTCATTTGCACCCCTGGTGGTGAATTCTATCAAAATTAGGGTGGTCCCAATTTTGTGTTGGTTTTAAAAGTGCTCCCCCTCTGGTCAACATATGAAATAACAAGTGTGTGTAAAAATTGAAATGCTCCCCCCTCTGGCCAACATACCAAAAAGTAACTAAAAGCTTACATTTTTTATATTTGCATAGTATGTATATATTATTAATGTTGTAAATACACATCTTTATATATCTAGTAAGGGTGGTCCTAAAGGCATAGGCATTTTTCGGAGGTCGTAAGGAGGTAACAAATACAAGAATTTGTGTGTTGTGTGGATGTTCTTGTATTTCTACCCTTCTTGAGACAACAACAAGGAAAAGTACCGTCCATGTGAGGACCGGTAAACAAGTTAGGACATAAATCATGGTCCCAATACGGAAAAACATTGCATCTAATAGAGAATGTCTCATTTGCACCCCTGGTGGTGAATTCTATCACAATTAGGGTGGTCCCAATTTTGTGTCGGTTTTAAAAGTGCTCCTACTCTGATCAACATATGAAATAACAAGTGTATGTAGAAAATTTAAGTGCTCCCCCCCTGGCCAACATACCAAAAAGTAACTAAAAGCTTACCTTTTTTATATTTGCATAGTATGTATATATTATTAATGTTGTACATACACATCTTTATATATCTAGTAAGGGTGGTCCTAAAGCCATAGGCATTTTTCGGAGGTCGTAAGGAGGTAACAAATACAAGACTTTGTGTGTTGTGCGTGGATGTTCTTGTATTTCTACCCTTCTTGAGACAACAACAAGGAAAAGTACTGTCCATGTGAGGACTGGTAAACAAGTTAGGACATAAATCATGGTCCCAATACGGAAAACCATTGCATCTAATAGAGAATGTCTCATTTGCACCCCTGCTGGTGAATTCTATCAAAATTAGGCTAGTCCCAATTTTGTGTCGGTTTTAAAAGTGCTCCCACTCTGGTCAACATATGAAATAACAAGTGTATGTAGAAAATTGAAATGCTCCCCCCCTGGCCAACATACCAAAAAATAACTAAAAGCTTACTTTTTTATATTTGCGTAGTATGTATATATTATTAATGTTGTAAATACACATCTTTATATATCTATTAAGGGTGGTCCTAAAGACATAGGCATTGTTCGGAGGTCGTAAGGAGGTAACAAGTACAAGAATTTGTGTGTTGTGTGTGGATGTTCTTGTATTTCTACCCTTCTTGAGACATCAACAAGGAAAAGCACCGTCCATATGAGGACCGGTAAACAAGTTAGGACATAAATCATGGTCCCAATACGGAAAACCATTGCATCTAATAGAGAATGTCTCATTTGCACCCCTGCTGGTGAATTCTATCAAAATTAGGCTAGTCCCAATTTTGTGTCGGTTTTAAAAGTGCTCCCCCTCTGGTCAACATATGAAATAACAAGAGTGTGTAAAAATTGAAGTGCTCCCCCTCTGGCCAACATACCAAAAAGTAACTAAAAGCTTACTTTTTTTATATTTGCATAATATGTATATATTATTAATGTTGTAAATACACATCTTTATATATCTAGTAAGGGTGGTCCTAAAGACATAGGCATTGTTCGGAGGTCGTAAGAAGGTAACAAATACAAGAGTGTGTGTGTTGTGTGTGGATGTTCTTGTATTTCTACCCTTTTTGAGACATCAACAAGGAAAAGCATCGTCCATGTGAGGACCGGTAAACAAGTTAGGACATAAATCATGGTCCCAATACGGAAAACCATTGCATCTAATAGAGAATGTCTCATTTGCACCCCTGCTGGTGAATTCTATCAAAATTAGGCTAGTCCCAATTTTGTGTCGGTTTTAAAAGTGCTCCCCCTCTGATCAACATATGAAATAACAAGTGTATGTAGAAAATTTAAGTGCTCCCCCCCTGGCCAACATACCAAAAAATAACTAAAAGCTTACTTTTTTTATATTTGCATAGTATGTATATATTATTAATGTTGTCAATACACATCTTTATATATCTACGGTAGTAAGGGTGGTTCTAAAGAGGTAGGCACTTTTCAAAGGTCTCAAGAAGGTAACAAATGCAAGAATTTGCGTGTGTGTGCGTGTGTGTGTGTGTGTGTGCGTGTGTGATAAAGGCCCCGGGCTGCTCCTCCGTAGCGATAAAACGCAATGGACTGATCAGCACAAAACTGCTTTTGCTGATAAACCCGCCTCTCCTCTGTGATCCAATACGACGTCGACTGGAAACGTCAGCGCTAATAAAGACGGCATTTCCGCGCCCTAATTCTCCCGACACGGTCCGAGGAAGGTCCCGGCCTGTGCGGTTCTCCCTCTGCCGCGTTTGACCTACTTCCGTCTCCACAACGTTGTAAACAGATCCACTAATTGCCTTCATTTATTCATTGGGAAGTCAAGTTGTGTTGCGGCTGGCGGCCCCCCAGCTCACTCATGTGTAACAACCGCCGCAACCCCCCACGCCGCGTGGTTTTGGAGAGATCGGATCCACAGACAAGAATATCCCATCAGGCATTGCTGTATTTGTATGCATGACCAGTGTTGTACATACTTTTAAACCCTTTTTAGGCGAGCTCAAGCAACCCTGAAATGACTCAGAAAGGCCAAATAGTGATACAAGAAGCCTTCAGACTCTTTTGAAAACTCCTATCTACTTTTTTTTTTTAATAATTGCAAAATGATTTGGGGTACATGAGAGAGTGGAGTGGAAAACATCACTCTTCGACCATATAGTCACTTATTAACAATAATATTGCACAACACAGTAGCAACAGAACGGCAAGGAGCAAACGACTTAGTTATAGTACCACTGATTACCATATATTTCGGACCATAGGGCGCACCGGAGTATAAGGTGCATTAAAGGCCTACTGAAACCCACTACTACCGACCACGCAGTCTGATAGTTTATATATCAATGATGAAATCTTAACATTGCAACACAGGTGGGACCTGATATTCAGCTGGGAATGACTAAAACAGTAAATAAACACTAGACATATATATACTCTATTAGCCACAACACAACCAGGCTTATATTTAATATGCCACAAATTAATCCCGCATAACAAACACCTCCCCCCTCCCGTCCATACAACCCGCCAATACAACTCAAACACCTGCACAACACACTCTATCCCACAGCCCAAAGTACCGTTCACCTCCCCAAAGTTCATACAGCACATATATTTCCCCAAAGTCCCCAAAGTTACATACGTGACATGCACATGGCTGCACGCACCTACGGGCAAGCGATAAAATGTTTGGAAGCCGCAGCTGCATGCGTACTCACGGTACCGCGTCTGCGCATCCAACTCAAAGTCCTCCTGGTAAGAGTCTCTGTTGTCCCAGTTCTCCACAGGCCAATGGTAAAGCTTGACTGTCATCTTCTGGGAATGTAAACAATGAAACACCGGCTGTGTTTGTGTTGCTGCAGCCGCCCGCAATACACCGCTTCCCACCTACAGCTTTCTTCTTTGCTGTCTCCATTGTTCATTGAACAAATTGCAAAAGATTCACCAACACAGATGTCCAGAATACTGTGGAATTTTGCGATGAAAACAGACGACTTAATAGCTGGCCACCATGCTGTCCCAAAATGTCCTCTACAATCCGAGACGTTTTCAGCAGGATATTTCGCGCGGAATTTAAAATTGCACTTTAATACTGGGGTAGATCCTGCTGAAATCCTATGTATTGAATGAATAGAGAATCCTTTTGAATCGGGAAAAAAAAAATCGTTTTTGTATCGAGAATCGTGTTGAATTGAAAAAAAAAAATCGATTTTGAATCGAATCGGGGCCCCAAGAATCGATATTGAATCGAATCGTGGGACACTCAAAGATTCACAGCCCTAATATATATATATATATATATATATATATATATATATATATATACACACACATATATGTATATACATAAATACATATATACACATGCATATTTACATATATATATACATGTGTATATATATACAAACCCCGTTTCCATATGAGTTGGGAAATTGTGTTAGATGTAAATATTTTTTTTTGCAAATAATAATTAACTTAGAATTTCATGGCTGCAACACGTGCCAAAGTAGTTGGGAAAGGGCATGTTCACCACTGTGTTACATGGCCTTTCATTTTAACAACACTCAGTAAATGTTTGGGAACTGAGGAGACACATTTTTTAAGCTTCTCAGGTGGAATTATTTCCCATTCTTGCTTGATGTACAGCTTAAGTTGTTCAACAGTCCGGGGGTCTCCGTTGTGGTATTTTAGGCTTCATAATGCGCCACGCATTTTCAATGGGGGACAGGTCTGGACTACAGGCAGGCCAGTCTAGTACCCGCACTCTTTTACTATGAAGCCACGTTGATGTAACACGTGGCTTGGCATTGTCTTGCTGAAATAAGCAGGGGCGTCCATGGTAATGTTGTTTGGATGGCAACATATGTTGCTCCAAAACCTGTATGTACCTTTTAGCATTAATGGTGCCTTCACAGATGTGTAAGTTACCCATGTCTTGGGCACTAATACACCCCCATACCATCACACATGCTGGTTTTTCAACTTTGCGCCTATAACAATCCGGATGGTTCTTTTCTTCTTTGGTCCAGAGGACACGACATCCACAGTTTTCAAAAACAATTTGAAATGTGGACTCGTCAGACCACAGAACACTTTTCCACTTTGTATCAGTCCATCTTAGATGAGCTCAGGCCCAGCGAAGCCCACGGCGTTTCTGGGTGTTGTTGATAAATGGTTTTCGCCTTGCATGGGAGAGTTTTAACTTGCACTTACAGATGTAGCGACCAACTGTAGTTACTGACAGTGGGTTTCTGAAGTGTTCATGAGCCCATGTGGTGATATCCTTTACACACTGATGTCGCTTGTTGATGCAGTACAGCCTGAGGGATCGAAGGTCACGGGCTTAGCTGCTTACATGCTGTGATTTCTCCAGATTCTCTGAACCCTTTGATGATATTACGGACCGTCGATGGTGAAATCCCTAAATTCCTTGCAATAGCTGGTTGAGAAAGGTTTTTCTTAAACTGTTCAACAATTTGCTCACGCATTTGTTGACAAAGTGGTGACCCTCGCCCCATCCTTGTTTGTGAATGACTGAGCATTTCATGGAATCTACTTTTATACCCAATCATGGCACCCACCTGTTCCCAATTTGCCTGTTCACCTGTGGGGTGTTCCAAGTTCAAAAGTGTTTGATGAGTATTCCTCAACTTTATCAGTATTTATTGCCACCTTTCCCAACTTCTTTGTCACGTGTTGCTGGCATCAAATTCTAAAGTTAATGATTATTTGCAAAAAAAAAACGTTTATCAGTTTGAACATCAAATATCTTGTCTTTGTAGTGCATTCAATTGAATATGGGTTGAAAATGTTTTGCAAATCATTGTATTCCGTTTATATTTACATCTAACACAATTTCCCAACTCATATGGAAACGGGGTTTTTACATGTGTGTAAATATACATGTGTGTATATACATATAGTTCCATTTAATTTGTCATTTCAGGTCACAAACCTGTAGAGCAGAACCAATCTTTATACAGTAGACAATATTTAATAATCTATAGTCGTGCTTTAATTGTGTCATAAATGTTGTCTCACATGCATGATTTTTAGAAATGATCAACATTGTTAGCTTCCATCTCGTCGGAGCAAACTTCCGAACAGTGGGATAGTTGTGCAGGTGTTTGCGTCGCTACGGATACATCTTTCTCTATAGTTTGGGAACGTTGCGGCCATGATGATGAAGAAGGTTTCCGCCTCGCTCAGTCTTGCAGGGCAGAAAGACGAGTGAGGAGATCCAATCCACAAGGAAACCTTTCATCAGCGTCCCATCTTGATAAGTTCAAAACAAGCACCGCGGGGAGTAAAAGCATGTTTGTGCGCAGCCTGCTTGTAATCATGAGGACACAAGTTGTTGTGACTCTTGCAGCTCACTCACTTCTTCGCCCCCGTGGTCTCATGCTGTTATTGCTTTGTGCGCCCTCATAAATCCAGGCCACTGCCCAATTCTTCTGTTTTTAATCGCCTCTGAAGCTTGTGACAATGACTCCGATTGTCCACTAAGTGTGAGGACTGAGATGTCGCGTCTGACCTTCAGGAAGATCACGACGCAGTTTGTCCGCCGTGTTCCCCATCTCACACCAGATAAACCATCCCAAACGCCTGACTCTGTCCTTTGGCACAAATAACAGATAGACGTACGCGATCGGTACAAACTGGAACAACATTTTGATGTACAAACCCCAAAACCAGTTGTGTAAATCATAACTAAAACCAAAATACAATGATTTGCAAATCCTTTTCAACTTATGTTCAATTGAATAGACTGCAAAGACAATATATTAAATGTTCGAAATGGAAAACTTAGTTATTTTTTGCAAATATTAGCTCATTTGGAATTTGATGCCTGCAATATGTTTCAAAAAAGCTGGCACAAGTGGCAAAAAAGACTGAGAAAGTTGAGGAATGCTCATCAAACACTTATTTGGAACATCCCACAGGTGAACAGGCTAATTTCACCATCTACGGTCCGTAATATCATCAAACGGTTCAGAGAATCTGGAGAAATCACTGCACGTAAGCGATGATATTACGGACCTTCGATCCCTCCGGCGATACTGCATCAAAAAGCAACATCAGTGTGTAAAGGATATCACCACATGAGCTCAGGAACACTTCAGTAAACCACTGTCAGTAACTACAGTTTGTCGCTTCATCTGCAAGTGCAAGTTAAAACTCTACTATGCAAAGCGAAAGCCATTTATCAACAACACCCAGAAACGCCGCCGGCTTCGCTGGGCCCGAGCTCATCTAAGATGGACTGATGCAAAGTGGAAAAGTGTTTTTGGAAACTGTGGACGTCATGTCCAAAGAGGAAAAGAACCATCCGGATTGATATAGGCGCAAAGTTCAAAAGCCAGCATGTGTGATGGTATGGGGGTGTATTAGTGCCCAAGGCATGGGTAACTTACACATCTGTGAAGGCACCATTAATGCTGAAAGCTACATACAGGTTTTGGAGCAACATATGTTGGTATCCAAGCAACGTTATCATGGACGCCCCTGTTTATTTCAGCAAGACAATGCCAAGCCACGTGTTATAACAGTATGGCTTCATAGTAAAAGAGTGCGGGTACTAGACTGGCCTGCTTGTAGTCCAGACCTGTCTCCCATTGAAAATGTGTGGCGCATTATTAAGTTAAAAGTTAAAGTACCAATGATTGTCACACACACACTAGGTGTAGCGAAATCATTCTCTGCATTTGACCCATCACCCTTGATCACCCCCTGGGAGGTGAGGGGAGCACTGGGCAGCAGTGGTGGCCGCGCCCGGGAATAATTTTTGGTGATTGAACCCCCAATTCCAACCCTTGATGCTGATATGCCAAGCAGGGATGTATTGGGTCCCATTTTTATAGTCTTTGGTATGACTCGGCCGGGGTTTGAACTCACAACGGCGGACACTCTAACCACTAGGCCACTGACTATGAAGCCTAAAATACCACAACGGAGACCCCGGACTGTTAAACAACTTAAGCTGTACATCAAGCAAGAATGGGAAAGAATTCCACTTCAAAAATGTGTCTCCTCAGTTCCCAAACGTTTATTGAGTGTTATGAAAAGAAAAGGCCATGTAACACAGTTGTAAAAATGCCCCTTTGGCAAGTTTTTTGCAATGTGTTGCTGCCATTCAATTTTAAGTTAATGATTACTTACTTAAATTATTATTTAATGCTCAGTTCGAGCATTAAATATCTTGTTTTTGCAGTCTATTCAATTGAATTGAAAAGGATTTGCAAATCATTGTATTCTGTTTGTATTTACCATCTACACAATTTGCCAATTTCCCTGGTTTTGGGTTTTGTAAGATGCGGCTTTTTTCCAGTGCCACATCATCACTTGATATCAAATATGAGAGTTGTTTGATTAACTTTTTACACTTAGCAGTGAATGTTTGTTTTTAACCCTTGTATGACTGTGAAGAAATCCAGAATTTTGCTTAAAGGAGTCATATTATGATGTTTTTCCACATGTAAACACGTCCTTGTGGTCTACATAACATGTAATGGTGGTTCTTTGGTCAAAATGTTGCAGAAATGATGTTTTACAGACCATCTTCAAGCCCCTTTTTGACCGTCTATTCAGGATGCACCGTTTTCCTTATTTATGTGCCTCCACTTCGACAGCGTCTTCTACCCGTCATCTTTGTCGTACATCTCATTTTTAGGGATTTAATTAGCGATTCTACTGACAGATATTAGTTTGAACTAGGTTTGTACCAACAATACTTTGGTAACGGTACTGTTTTATCTACTTTTAAAATGTAACAACTTAAGGGTCTGTTGTTTGATACTTTACACACGTTTCGGTTGATACTACAAATGTGTGTATCGATCCGATACCAAGTGGTTACAGGATCATACATTGGTCATGATTAAAAATCTCCTGAGTTTATAAACAATTAAAAAAATTAAAAATGATTTTGTGATAATAAAAATATCAATGTATTCATTCGACTATACACGGCTCTTTTACTTGATATCGTTATAATGATATGTGTATAGATCCACCCTCTTGTTTACATTGAGGAGCGCTAGCTTGCTGTTAGCGGTTAGCTATTGTGTCCTCCTATGATGTGTAGTGAAGCATGTTTAGCTATTCCTCGTCCTGCAGGGATGATACTTGTAAGAAACGTACTTTATTTGTCACCATGGAGGCAAGGATTAGTGATTTATAAGTAGCCAATACACATTAGCCGCTAGCTTGCTACTAGCTAGCGTCGACCTAGCTATGTTTGTTGTTGTTTTTTTATTAATTTTTTTATTTGTCCTGTCCAGCCACTCAGGCAAATCATATAGTTTGCTATGTTTAAAAGCACCAGTGTTCATAGATCCACATCATTTGCTAGTTTGGAGGCCAAAATACACAAACCACACTGTTTCTGCTTGTAAGTTTGTGCGGGTGTTGACTAACATGCGCCACAGCAATGTCTTTTTTCCGACGCTTTGAAGCCTGCGGCTTTTAAAAAAAACGGTGCGGCCAATATTTGGATTTTTTTGCCGCAATGCAAATAGTTTTCTTTATACACATGCAAAGACGTCGAAAAGGTGTGTTATTGTTTGTGCTTGGCGCCATCTTTTGGACAAGTTCGCTCACTGCAGGTGCTTCTGGGTGATTGCCGACAGTGTTTCCTGTTGTTTAAAGCTTCGAACCGGAAGCAAAAATGCCGTTCCGTCTTCTAGTCATCCATAGCGTTTCTACTCGTAAGGATTCTTCATTACCCCAAGCATGTTTGTCAGTTTTACAATATAACTAAAACAATTCTTACTTACTAAACCGTCCCATGTGGGATGTCTGGAGGAGTGTTTTCATGCATATTCGTACGTGCTATAATTTAATGACGCTAACGTTGTTAGCATTAGCTAATATGCTAACATGTTGACGAGTGTCTGTGTTAGTATTGTTAACTTACAACGGCATTCTTTTTGTATTGTTTCAGTTTCACAAATTCCTTAGTATATTCACCGAAACGTCACCGTGGAGTTATTGCGTCTGTTTAGCTGTTCGGAGAGCTAGCTTGCTTAGCTAGTGGGTCCATGACGATGACTTCTGTTTTGTTTGATCGGCCGTTTTACTGCCGTGTTAGACACACGGTTTGGAAACAATTAAGGTATGTAAATAAACGTTTATAAAATATTTCTGTGGAAATAACTCATTTCACAAAGTTTTTATATGTGGCTTATAGTCCGATGCGGGTTATATATGGAAAACAACAATTTCTAAAGTTTAGTGGTTGCGGCTTATATACCAGTGCACTCTATAATTTGGAAAATACAGTATGTATTACAGGTGTGCGGATATTTGACATGTTTTTGGCCTGAATTAAGTGTTAAATTAAATGTTATATTTTGAGGCACTTCATCTTCCACATCAATAAATATAATCAATAAATAGCTTTGGTGCTTGTTTTGCCTGCAGGGATCCTCCCATGGTTATGGATTGTAATAAACATACAAGCCACTTTAGTATTAAAATGCAGAGTTACTGTACACTGGAATTAAGCAACAAAATGCAGTATAATTGATGTCCTGTTTGTACATAAATGCTAAATGCCTAAGCCGATCTCACCCGTGTTATATCATGTTTTTTTTCTAAAATATACATTTTCTGATTCATTCAAGTAATGAAAGCAAGAATGCAAGCGCTAACACAACACAAGGGGATCAAGCCTTATCACAGACTACCACTACAGTAGGTGATTAACATAAGCGACGCTTCTTGTTAGTGATGTGCGGATTGATATTGAAATATCCATACCCCCGATATCAGGTCTTTACGCTTTAATATCAATTCTCAAAACAAGACATCTATACTTTTGATACTTTTGTTCAGGTGTCCAAACATTCTCCACTAAGGCCCACATACTGAAAAGAAAGTATGCAGAGGACCATATTGATATTGTATCAGCTTTGTATTATTTGTGACTCAGCATAATAATATTCGTTATTAATTAGAACATTTCCGCTTTTTCTCATTACATACCGATTTTTTGCTCCTTTTTTCTTAAATTTTTACAGTTTTTTTCCTATGTAAGAAGAATAAAAATAATAATAATAATAATAATAATAATAATAATAATAATAATACATAATAATAAGTGTTTATTATGGTTGTTGTAATTTTTCAAAATAATTCATAAGTTAGTATTATTTTATTTATTACTTAAATAAGTTAATACACTTTGTCTATATTTTAAGTACATTTCATTTTTATTCTGAGAACTTATAATATTTTAGATCACCAAGGGCTGCATATTGAAAAATCAAGAATGGGGGTGGGGGGGGGGAGAATTTTGATATAGTTTTTTTCCATTTAAGAAAAAACATGTTATAAAGAGATATTATTTATATTTAAAGACAACACGTTATGCTCGAGGTGACCAAGTATATTATTATTATTAGTAGTTTAAAAATTTAATATTTTTCTCATTACATTCTGAATTTTTGCTCTTTTTTTCTTACATTTTTTACTGTTATTTCTAATAGTAGCTCTTAATAATACATTTTTTTTAATGCTTGTATTATTTTACACATTTCCTTTTGAACCCATTTCCTGTAATGTCATCAAAGCAGAGACAACAGTGCTGTTGCTTCATTATTAGTTTTACAGGACACAACCGGACCCGTTCATCACTCTACTGCGCAGTGCACGCGCTCCATCTCTCTCTCTTTTTACTCGCCCACTCACTCACTGAGTCACTCAGCCAACACGTTGGCATTCTCTTAAACACACACGCTACTCTCATGAGTTAACCAGCTCCCCTGCTGTGCACATGTAGATACATAACATGTAGATACATAACAGTGTTTCCCACAGGACAGGCATCTATTTGTGGTGGTGTGGTCGGGGGGGCCGAGGGGTGGTGGCGGCAGCCTTTAATGGCCAAAACATTAACCTGGACAACATTTTAACAGCTGGTTGGCTCAGATTTTATTCTTTTCATTGCATTCACATGCTGCAGTGGACAGTGGACAATTTAGCTTCAGTATTAATGCAGTATCTGAAGCACCGTCTCCACGTGTGTTTATTGACAACAGGGTTATAACCTGGACACGTTAGCTCGTCGGTATGGTAACAGGTGACTGTTACTGCGTGCGTCTGCCCCGGCCCCCGAGTCAAACAGCGGCGGTGTTAATGAAGCAGCGTCAGGCTGCTCACCGTCAGTGAAACGCTCGGTGAAATCGCGGATTAACGTTAAATATATGACGAGTCGCGAGCGTTGCAGCTATAACCTATCTCACCTGGTAGAGCACCCGCTGCGGCGACCCCGTTCGATTCGCTTTGCTCCGCGTCAATCCCCCCTCTCCCGTCTCTCTCCAGCTGTCCTTTCAAAATAAATGCATTCAAATCCCGAAAATAGAAATTAAGAAAATCCGAGTCGGTGCTGCACACTGCACAGGTTCGGACCACTTTTGAACTTGTTTGCCAAGACGTCTTACCCTCGTATTGTAATCCGGTTGGTCCGTTCTTCTTTTACTTCGTCGTCGTCGTCGTCTTCTTCTTCTTCTTCTGGCCCACCAGGTGAGTTAAGTGCTATTGGCGGAGTTACAATGCATAGTAGGCTACCGCCACCTACTGCACCGGAATTGTAACTACAAGCAACATTCACAGACAGAGTCTCAGTGCTTTTATGAGCGGTCGAGCGAGTCAAAAGCCGAAAAATCTATTTGTGGCGGACGTAATTCTTTCGTGGTGGGCCGCCACAAATAAATGAATGCGTGGGAAACAGTGCATAACATGCAGATACATAACATGTAGACACATAACATGTAGACACATAACATGTAGACACACAACATGTAGACACATGACATGTAGATACATGACATGTAGACACATAACATGTATGTAAATAACATGTTGACAAAACATGGAGATACATAACATGTAGATACATAACAAGTACATACATAAAATGTAGATGATACATAACATGTAGACACATACCATGTAGATGCATAACATGTAGACACATACCATGTAGATGCATAACATGTAGATACATAACATATAGACACAACATGTAGATGCATAACATGCAGATACATAACATGTAGACACATAACATGCAGATACATAACATGTAGACACATAACTAGACACATAACATGTAGATAAATAGCACGTAGACACATAACATGTAGACACATAACATGTAGATACAAAACATGTAGACACATAACATGTAGATACAAAACATTGTAGACACATATCATGTAGATACATACCATGTAGACACATGACATGTAGACACATGACATGTAGACACATAACATGTAGACACATAACATGTAGATACATAACATGTAGATACATAACATATAGACACAACATGTAGATGCATAACGTGCAGATACATAACATGTAGACACATAACTAGACACATAACATGTAGATAAATAACATGTAGATGCATAACATATAGACACATAACATGCAGATACATAACATGTAGACACATAACTAGACACAAAACATGTAGACAAATAGCATGTAGATACATAACATATAGACACATAACATGTAGATACAAAACATATAGACACATAACATGTAGACACATAACATGTAGATACATGACATGTAGACACATGACATGTATATACATGACATGTAGACACATAACATGTAGATTCATAACATGTTGACACATAACATATAGATACATAACATGTATACACATAACATGTAGTTAGATACATAACATGTAGATACATAAGATGTAGATACATAACATGTAAACACATAACATGTAGATACATAACATGTAAACACATATCATGTATACACATAACATGTAGTTAGATACATAACATGTAGATACATAACATGTAGATGCATAACATGTAGACACATAACATGTAGACACATAACATGTAGGTAGATACATAACATGTTGACACAACATGTAGAAACATAACATGTATACACACAACATGTAGTTAGATACATAACATGTAAACACATAAGATGTAGATACATAAGATGTAGATACATAACATGTAGACACATAACATGTAGGAAGATACATAACATGTTGACACAACATGAAGAAACATAACATGTAGACACATAACATGTAGGTAGATACATAACATGTTGACACAACATGTAGAAACATAACATATATACACATAACATGTAGTTAGATACATAACATGTAAACACATAAGATGTAGATACATAACATGTAGATACATAACATGTAGACACATAACATGTAGGTAGATACATAACATGTTGACACAACATGTAGAAACATAACATATAGACACATAACATGTAGGTAGATACATAACATGTATACACATAACATGTAGTTAGATACATAACATGTAAACACATAAGATGTTGATACATAACATTTAAATACATAACATGTAGTTAGATACATAACATGTAAACACATAAGATGTAGATACATAACATGTAGATACATAACATGTAGACACATAACATGTAGGTAGATACATAACATGTTGACACAACATGTAGAAACATAACATGTATACACATAACATGTAGGTAGATACATAACATGTTGACACAACATGTAGAAACATAACATGTATACACATAACATGTAGTTAGATACATAACATGTAAACACATAAGATGTAGATACATAACATGTAGATACATAACATGTAGACACATAACATGTAGGTAGATACATAACATGTTGACACAACATGTAGAAACATAACATGTAGACAAATAACATGTAGGTAGATGCATAACATGTTGACACAACATGTAGAAACATAACATGTAGACAAATAACATGTAGGTAGATGCATAACATGTTGACACAACATGTAGAAACATAACATGTAGACACATAACATGTAGGTAGATACATAACATGTTGACACAACATGTAGAAACATAACATGTAGACACATAACATGTAGATACATAACATGTAGATACGTAGACGCGCACATAGCTACTCGGCTTGATGCCATATATTAGCAGAGTTAAAACTCCCCAATTAGCGTGAAATGACTGAAATTTGTAACACATTGCTACAATTTGTGTTTTATCTTTAACAAAAGTGTGTTTTACCTACTACATGGCTTATCTGTGTACATTCATCCACAGTTTTGTTTTTAGTACTATTCAAATTGTATTTTTCCTAAAGCACAGACCAGGAGTGGCAACCATAAATCATGAATACCGGTACTTTAATATCATGTCAATTAGGCTTTTTATTCTATTCTGACTCAATCCTTGACGTTGAAGCTGTAACTCCATCGAAACAGAGACAACAGTGCTGTGCTATCAAACTTGAGTGAGCAGTCAAAGTGATGCACACGGACAGTCCAACAAAGAACCAGGCATCGGATCATCTCTGGTGGCAGATGGGTCAGACAAACAGACCCTCCCAAAAAAAAGAAAACTGTCCCTTCTGTTGGAGGAATCATGCCCAACTAGGCGCCACAGGCGCTACGACAGCAGTTCACTGCATAAAAGCCAAAATGATGGCTTTGGCCGCACTCATCTTCACCCGGGTCAAGGGGTCGCGTTCGTGGGCCGCATGAGTCCGATTTCCCCCCTCCCCCCGCCCTGTGTTAGGCGCCCGCTGAGCGCCTACGTTCCCGTGGGGCGCATGAGTCACGTCTTGGCGGGAGCGTGTCTAAGTGGCGAGGCGGAGTATCGGGCAGGGAGGTGAAGAGCTGCTTGTGTAATCCAGAGTCAACACTGAGCAGCGTGACTGCACGCCTCAGACGTGAGTGGAGCGACCGGAGAAGACATTGATGCCCTCGTGGGGATGCTGCTTGCCTGGCCTCTCGGCGCCGTTTGCCACGAGAGCTTTTGCGATTTTATTTGTTTTATTTTTTTCTCGGCTCTTTGGTAAATGCTGGGGGTGCAGACATTCAACACAGAGTTAACCTCTAGGGGGCGTTACTTTTGTTTAAGGCAAACTACAACCTGCCTTAAGTTGTCACGTTGTGTAAATCGTAAATAAAAACAAAATACAATGATTTGCAAATCCTTTACAACTTATATTGTGAAGTGAATTATATTTATATAGCGCTTTTCTCTACTGACTCAAAGCCATACTTGCCAACCCTCCCGAATTTTCCGGGAGACTCCCGAAATTCAGCGCCTCTCCCGAAAACCTCCCGGGACAAATATTCTCCCGAAAATCTCCCGATTTCAATATACTCCTCCCCTCTTAACCACGCCCTCAACCACGCCCTGCCCCACCCCCGACCACGCCCCCACCTCCCGAAATCGGAGGTCTCAAGGTTGGCAAGTATGCTCAAAGTGCTTTACATAGTGAAACCCAATATCTAAGTTACATTTAAACCAGTGTGGGTGGCACTGGGAGCAGGTGGGTAAAGTGTCTTGCCCAAGGACACAACGGCTGTGACTAGAATGGCGGAAGCGGGGATCGAACCTGGAACTCTCAAGTTGCTGGCACGGCCGCTCTACCAAGCGAGCTATATATTCAATTGAATAGACTGCAAAGACAAGATATTTTACGTTCAAACTGGACAACTTTGTTATTTTTCGCAAATATTCGCTCATTTGGAATTTGATGCCTGCAACATGTTTCAAAAAAGCTGGCACAAGTGGCAAAAAAGACTGAGAAAGTTGAGGAATGCTAATCAAAGATTTATTTGGAACATCTCACAGGTGAACAGGCTAATTGGGAACAGGTGGGTGCCATGATTGGGTATAAAAGCAGCTTAAATGAAATGTTCAGTCATTCACAAACAAGGACGAAGCGAGGGTCACCACTTTGTGAAAAAATGTGTGAGCAAAACAACATTTCTCAACCAGCTATTGCAAGGAATCTCTTTCGGGGTCGCGGGGGGTATATACCTGTATATATATATATATTGTGCAAAGGTTTGTTTAGATTACAAGGTGAAACTAATATAAATATTATATATATATTATATATATTATAGCAGGCAAGTCACGATACTTCAAGTTTTCTCTTGATATAATTTTGACTGCGATGAGGTGGCGACTTGTCCAGGGTGTACCCCGCCTTCCGCCCGATTGTAGCTGAGATAGGCTCCAGCGCCCCCCGCGACCCCAAAAGGGAATAAGCGGTAGGAAAAAAAAATAAAAATGGATGGATGGATAATTTTGACCATCATTGCTTTTAGCTTATGAAAACCTTGAATTGGGGCAGCACGGTGGGGGAGGGTTTAGTGCGTCTGCCTCACAATACAAAGGTCCTGGGTTCGATCCTGCGCTCGGGGTCTTTCTGTGTGGAGTTTGCATGTTCTCCCTGTGACTGTGTGGGTTCCCTCCGGGTACTGCGGCTTCCTCCCACCTCCAAAAACATGCACCTGGGGATAGGTTGATTGGCAACACTAAATTGGCCCTAGTGTGTGAATGTGAGTGTGAATGTTGTCTGTCTACCTGTGTTGGCCCTGCGATGAGGTGGCGACTTGTCTAGGGCGTACCCCGCCTTCCGCCCGAATGCAGCTGAGATAGGCTCCAGCACCCACCGCGACCTCGAATGGGACAGGCGATAGAAAATGGATGGATGGAAACCTTGAATTGAAAAACTCTGATAATGTGGGTTTTTCAAAATCTGTAAGCCTTAGTTATCAACATTATAAAAATATACAGGCTTGACATATCTCACCTTGCATGTAATGACTTTATATCACATATTAGTTTCACGTTTAAAGTTGAATTGCTGACACGAATGGACTTTTACACCGTATTATATAAGTCTATGAGTTCCACCTGTATAATGAAAATGACTGAGTAAATATGTGGTTGAATGAAAACATGCCACTTTTCTCTGACTACAATTGAGCATTCGCCTACCGAAAATCAGGAGCACTGCGGCAAATGAGTGCAAGCTTTTGACCACAAACTTAGGCTCCTCCTCCACCCTTGTTTTTGCGCGTTCACGTCAATCAAGACGCGTTCGAAGTACCTCCCTCAAAGCGGAATGTGAGCTCGCAGACCTCCCTACACGATCCAGTGCGAGGAAAAAGATAGCAAACCAGGGAGCCAGATGTAAGTAATAATCGTAATTATTAATTTTCATAATAAAGACACTCGTGGTTTTAGTTGGACTTCAAACCTTTGCTACAGCATGTAAATATTGGCTTCAATAAATCAAATTTTTCACATTTCTATGATGTCACAATCTGTGATATTTGAATGTTTTATTAATGTTTTGATTGAAAACAAACAGCTTACCGAGGACTAAAAGGGCACAACATTATAAACATGAACATAAATCAGGGATTAATATCGCCTCATATAGCTCGGTTGGTAGAGTGGCCGTGCCAGCAACTTGAGGGTTCCAGGTTCGATCCCCGCTTCTGCCATCCTAGTCTCTACCGTTGTGTCTTTGGGAAAGTACCACGCACACTGGTTTAAAAATGCAGCTTAGGTATTGGGTTTCACAATGTAAAGCGCTTTGAGTCACTAGAGAAAAGCGCTATATATATATAATTCACTTCAATATCAACCACTTTTACTTTTCTGTCATTACAATGAATGACTCCCATCGCATACTTTCTTTAATGCAAGTAAGATTAGCATGACTTTAGAATAGTATGACTCAAGAAAAAGTAGTCATCAAAATAATTACTTGAGTAAGAGTTAGGGATGTCCGATATTGTCCAACTCTTTAATTACCGATAACGATATCAACCAATACCGATATCAACCGATATATACAGTCGTGGAATTAACACATTATTATGCCTAATTTGGACAACCAGGTATGGTGAAGATAAGGTACTTTTAAAAAAAAAAAATTAAAAAAAATATATAAATACATTTAAAAAAAATTCTTGAATAAAAAAGGTAAGTAAAACAATATAAAAACAGTTACATAGAAACTAGTAATTAATTAAAATGAGTAAAATTAACTGTTAAAGGTTAGTACTATTAGTGGACCAGCAGCACGCACAATCATGTGTGCTTACGGACTGTATCCCTTGCAGACTGTATTGATATATATTGATATATAATGTAGGAACCAGAATATTAATAACAGAAAGAAACAACCCTTTTGTGTGAGTGAGTGTAAATGGGGGAGGGAGGTTTTTTGGGTTGGTGCACTAATTGTAAGTGTATCTTGTGTTTTTTATGTTGATTTAATTAAAAAAAAAACCAAAAAAAACCCGATACCGATAATAAAAAAAACGATACCGATAATTTCCGATATTACATTTTAACGCATGGCCGATATTATCGGACATCTCTAGTAAGAGTATGTAAGTCATACTTGCCAACCTTCCCTATTTTCCCGGGAGACTCCTGAAATTCAGTGCCTCTCCCGAAAACCTCCCGGGACAAATTTTATCCCGATTTTCTCCCGATTTCCAGCCGGAGCTGGAGGCCACGCCCCCTCCAGCTCCATGCGGAAGATGAAGATACAGCAATGGCGACGCCTACGACGAGAAAGATGAAAAAATACGCTTGTAAGTTCCAAAACGAATGGAAACAAGAATTTCAGTTTATCCAGGGCAGTTCGAAGGGGAAGGGGTATGCTGCCTGTAAATTTTGTAGAACAGACTTCTCCATTGAACACGGTGGCCGAACGGAGAAACTCAGTCATGAACGGACAGCGAAGCACAAAGCGTCGGCAGCGCAGCACTGGTGTCCCAGCCCATTATTATGGGCCACCTCGCTAAATGGAGATCCGATGGTGTAACTTATGCCGAGACAAAGATGGCTATGCTGATAGCTGGAAGAAACATCCCGTTCTCATTTGCGGATGTCTTCAACAAATTCGTGAAGGATATGTTCCCGGATTCAGAGATCGCTCGCAAGTACGCAAATGGCAGAACAAAGGCTACTCAAATAGTGAAAGGTAACTGTTGTTGTTTTTTTTTAGTAAGTAAGCAGCAAGCACAGTACAGTTAGTAGAACAACTGTGTTTTCATTACTGTGTATTTAGTATGTATGTAGTATATAAGGCTATGCTTCTGGCCGCAAAGCATTGCACTTTCAAGTACAACAATGAGTAGACGAGTGTTATGTGTGTGTATAAGTGTAAATAAATGAACACTGAAATTCAAGTATTTCTTTTATTTATATATATATATATATATATATATATATATATATATATATATATATATATATATATATATATATATATATAATAAAATAAATATATATATATATATATAGCTAGAATTCACTAAAAGTCAATTATTTCTTTTATATATATATATATATATATATATATATATATATATATATATATATATATATATATATATACATATATATATGTATATATATATATATGTATGTGTGGGAAAAAAATCACAAGACTATTTAATCTCTACAGGCCTGTTTCATGAGGGGGGGTACCCTCATCATCGAGCACTATTTTTTGGATAACTTTATTAAGACATATGTATATATATATATATATGTAGCCGGTGGTCTTTTCCTCTGCGTTGTGTGGCTTTTATGGAACACGACCAACACCATGGATTGCTCAGCTGCACTTTACTGATAATACACAGAATACAATTGTTGTCAATAACTTTTTGCCATCGTCAAATCCCTCTCCCATTACCGTAGACAAAAGGGCACGTACAACAGTGAAATAAACATACCTGATAATACACAGAATACAATTGTTGTCAATAACTTTTTGCCATCGTCGAGTCCCTACACAAATATAATACAGAACGAGAAAGTGAATTTAAGTTCTTAACATGACAATACATTTTCTGTCGTCGCATGGATGCCTACCTCTCCCGTTACCGTAGACAAAAGGGAAGTTGGAAGGCGTGTCCAACGCATATAAAAAGACAGGTGTCACAGTAATTATTGCAGGGACAACGAGACAATGGTTCCACATTGACAAAACATCGAACAATATTCAGGTATTTACATGTAACACATTTTGTGTAATTATAACAATAATAAAGCATTATAAAATACATTATTTACAAGACATAATTGACCCTGTTACATATATATATATATATATATATGAAATATTTGACTTTTGGTGAATTTATTATTATTATTATTATTCTAGCTGTAAATATAATCCTCCCCTCTTAACCACGCCCCCAACCACGCCCCCCACCCCCCATCACCCGAATTCGGGGAACTCAAGGTTGGCAAGTATGATGTAAGTATTGCGTGAAAAAATTACTCAAGTACCGAGTAACTTGTAACTTCTATTTAGTAACTATTTTTTAATGGTTCTATGTACTAAATGAGTCTGATTGTCAAATAATTGAGTTTCTTCTATTTTCTCACCTTCATGTGAAGTTTATAGTTTTCATGCTCTTGTCACTAATGTGCCTGTTGGCCATACGCAGTGTGTCTCTCGTACACTAGGGGGCGATTGTCGTCATTTCACCTTTTTAGCTATGTGGTAACGCAATTTGGGTAGAAGAAGAGAATGCTACACGCTAGCGCTGGTAGATTTCAAGCTGCCGAGCTAACAGATAAGTACAACTTACAAAGTGTCTTCTTTGGGGACATTCTGACACACAGACTAGTAGGTTTCTATTTTACCTTCTTCTTTAAAATACTGAACTATTTCAGCCACCATATCGGTACCTTGTGCTTTTTTCAAATTATTTATTTTTATTTTTATATAAACCTTTATTTATAATATGCAACATTTACAAACAAGCAAATAAATAATAATATAATATAAATTACTTTATTGATCCCTGGGGGAAATTCAGCACCACAGTTCGCTCACAATAGACAATAAACACTTAGGTATTTTTTTACAGGTGAATAATATAAATACAGTCTATTATACAGCATTATTCACATGTGAATAATATAAATACTGTCTATTATACAGCATTATTCACATGTGAATAATATAAATACAGTCTATTATACAACATTATTCACATGTGAATAACATAAATACAGTCTATTATACAGCATTATTCACATGTGAATAATATAAATACATTACACATTTACAGTACATGTACAGTCAAAAGGAACATATGCATTATACAGTCTGATGGCTGTCGGTATGAAGGACTTCCTGTGTCGTTCCGTTAGGGATGTCCCGATCCAGGTTTTTGCACTTCCGATCCGATACCGATACTGACCGATACCGATACTGACCGATAATGGCCTATCGGAGCATGTATTAAAGTTTAAAGTTATTTAGCCTACTTAGTTGTCAGAATCATGTTGAAAAGGGTTTTAGTACTCTTGATAACAACTTGCCAGCTGAATTAGGGGAGTTTGAATAATACACAATGGTTGGTAACAAGAAACTGACCTGTTTATTCAAGGATAAACACAAAATAGACAAAATTATACATGACAAACAGAAATGGCATCATTGAAACTAGGGCTAGGCGATATGGCCTTTTTTTAATATTGCGATATTTTAAGGCCATATTGCGATACACGATATATATCTCGATATTTTGCCTTAGCCTTGAATGAACACTTGATGCATATAATCACAGCAGTATGATGATTCTGTGTTTTGATTGATTGATTGAGACTTTTATTAGTAGGTTGCACAGTGAAGTACATATTCCGTACAATTAACCACTAAATGGTAACACCCGAATACGTTTTTCAACTTGTTTAAGTCGGGGTCCACTTAAATGGATTCATGATACAGATATATACTATCAGATATATACTATCATCATAATACAGTCATCACACAAGATAATCACATTGAATTATTTACATTATTTATAATCCAGGGTGTGGAGGGGGGCGCCGGATGTAAGTGTCAAAAAGACAACCAAAAGAGTTTGATATGAGAATAAATCTAAAGTTAAAATATAGGGTAGAAATGCACCCATTTGCAGGAAATGTAGTCTTGATTTTCAAAATTTTCTTTCAAGGCTTGCATGTCTACATTAAAACATTCTTCTTCTTCATACTGCATTAATATATGCTACTTTTAAACTTTAATGCAGAGAAGGAAATCACAACTAAAAAAATCACTAATTTTTTCATACGGTGTTGATGTGGAAATTTTTGCCTCGGCATTTTGATGGTGTGGACGTGTGGCACCGAACGGAGATAAGCGTCTCGACAGACGTTATAATATTTGAACAATGATGACGAAAACTGTTTTCTTTGTCGTGTCCGTGTGTCGAAAATTGTTATGCGCTTATTTTTTTATTTGATTTTGTGCGTGGCATATAATTGCTATGCGCAGAGGACGCTTGAGCAGTTTGCAATTGCACAGGCGCTCACCTTAGAGGGAGCGTTGCTCGCACGGCTGCGCTAGCATCACAGCTAACGTTAGCCATGCTGCTACCTCTCTGCTCGGGGAGGACGTACACGTATGTGACGTATGATGTGAAGTATGACGTGACAGTATGTGACGTGTGTAAGAAGGTGCGCTCGCTGTCTGTGAGAGGGAGACAAAGGAAAGAGTGAGAAGAGCCTGTCGTGTAATGCCAGCAGCTAAAAGCAACTGCGTGAGAATTCACAGACCTGTGGATGTGTTGAAGGTGTGCTGGAAAATGCGGAATGGAAATTAGGAAGCAGCAGAAAAGTGGAATCTATTATTTAAATCGGTGCGTTGGAAAACACGGATCGGAGTTTTTTTTTAAACTGGATCTGGATCAGCATTTTCCCATGCCTTGCCGATACGCAATTTTTGGCAAATATCGGATCAGGACATCCCTACGTTCCGTGTTGCATAATAATCAAAACAAGTACAGAAACAGTACAAAACAGCGTCAGGGCGTTGTAAACTCAATAAAGCAACTAAACTAGAATGCAACATATTAGGGCTGGGTGATATATCGATATACTCGATATATCGCGGGTTTGTCTCTGTGCGATATAGAAAATTACTATATTGTGATATTGGAGTATAGGTTCTCACGCAGTTGCTTTTAGCTGCGGGCGTTACACTACAGGCTCTACTCACTCTTTGTTGTCTCTCCTTCTCACAGAGACGTTAAACAAGCACACCTTCGTACATACGTCACATACTATACACCCTTGCGGAGCAGAGAGGTAGCGGCACGGGTAACGTTAGCTGTGGTGCGAGTGGTAATACGAGACAAAGAAGGTGCGAATCTGGTAACAAATGAAGGAAGAATTAATTCCTAAGAAAAACAGCACGGGGTCCATAGTCTGCCGGTGGTTTGGCATCAAGTGGGAATATATCGAACAGACAACCGTAATTTGTCAAGTGTGGGGCAAAAGCGTTGCTACAAAAAGTAGCATTACTGCTAATATGTAGCATCATTTGAAAAGTCACCTGCTAGAGAATGAAGAGTGCTTACTCCGCATGTCAACATCTCCGTTCGGTGCCACACCAACAAAATGCCGAGGCAACCATTTCCACATCAACACCGTATGAAAAAAAATAGTCAACAACAGAAGGAGATAACGTCCGCAGGAACCTACCACATAGCGAAGGACATACACTATTTGATTTCCTATTATGCAGCTCATTTTTATTTGACAGTTATTGAAATATTTTGTGTGACATCATGCACAAAAGTGCACTTTATTTGTTTTAAACTATTGTAGTGGCGTTCTGTACAAAAAGTGCACTTTAATTTAGTGTAGTTTTGATACGTCATCTTAGTGACATCATGCACAAAAGTGCACTCATAGCTTGTTTTAAAATGTCTCTAACAATCTTGCACTTTCTGTTTTGAAATGACATGAATGTTTGTGACACTGCTTAATAACTGTTTAATAAATACACTTTTAGTTGTGATTTCCCTCTCTGCATGAAAGTTTAAAATGAGCATATATTAATGCAGTATGAAGAAGAATGTTTTAATGTAGACACATAGAATCATCATACTGCTGTGATTATATGAATCAAGTGTTAATTCAAGGCTAAGGCAAAATATCGAGTAGTGATGGGTTGATGAGGCGTCATGAAGCGTTTCGACACATTGCAAAACTGTATTGATACTGTGTCGATACTGTGTCACTAAATACTGACATCTGCTGGACATTAAAAATCCCTACAGGCAACCTATGGACCGACTCAACTGACACTGATTTTATGACCTAGTACAGTGGTTCTCAAATGGGGGTACGCGTACCCCTGGGGGTACTTGAAGGTATGCCAAGGGGTACGTGAGATTTTTAAAAAATATTCTAAAAATAGCAACAATTCAAAAATCCTTTATAAATATATTTATTGAATAATACTTCAACAAAATATGAATGTAAGTTCATAAACTCAGTGAAGCACAAGCTCAGGTTTCTCACTAAAATGTCTGTCAAAAAGAACTGTGAAAAGAAATGTAACAATGCAATATTCAGTGTTGACAGCTAGATTTTTTGTGGACATGTTCCATAAATATTGATGTTAAAGATTTTTTTTTTTGTGAAGAAATGTTTAGAATTAAGTTCATGAATCCAGATGGAGCTCTAATACAATCCCCAAAGAGGGCACTTTAAGTTGATGATTACTTCTATGTGTAGAAATCTTTATTTATAATTGAATCACTTGTTTATTTTTCAACAAGTTTTTAGTTATTTTTATATCTTTTTTTCCAAATAGTTCAAGAAAGACCACTACAGATGAGCAATATTTTGCACTGTTATACAATTTAATAAATCAGAAACTGATGACATAGTGCTGTATTTTACTTCGTTATCTCTTTTTTTCAACCAAAAATGCTTTGCTCTGATTAGGGGGTACTTAAATTAAAAAAAAATTCACAGGGGGTACATTGCTGAAAAAAGGTTGAGAACCACTGACCTAGTATATACAATAATATAAACCAAGTCATTGTATTTCATTTAGGATTATTTCATAACTTCATTTAAATAAAAATATATTTTTTGTCTTTTTTAGATACAGTCAATAAATAATGTGAACATGTATCATAACATGGAAATCTAAGAGAACGTGTTGTGAATGAAGATGCTTGTGGACCTGGAAATTATTTATATTTTTTTACACATTTTTATTAAAAAAAAACAACAGTTTTTCCAACGTATTCAATTTTAGACGCTTTCTCTTCTTAGTTATTATTTCTCCGGCTGTAGAAAAGACCCGCTCACAGGGCACAGAGGAGGCGTCAGTGCGACACAGTTCGCGTATCGGTCACGTGACCAAAACAGCTCATGATCGGTCACGTGACTTTCTAAAAGCGGTACGCGCACCGACACAGGGTTTCGCTCTATGAGCTCGACGCATGCGCCGATGCATCGGTGTTGCCGGACCCATCACTAATATCGAGATATATATCGTGTGGCCTAAAAATATTGAGATATTAAAAAAAGGCCATATCGCCCAGTCCTACAATATATATATACAGTATGTAGCAAAGTGTAAAGCCATAGGCTCACACACGTTCCGTAATAATCCAAATTTGGAGCACAGCATCATAGTTTTCACAGCTTTTTGGTTGTTACAGGTAGAAAGCGTTTTAAAGTAAAGTTCTTATTCTGTTTTAAAGGGACAAAAAACAGGTCGGGTATTGAGAAACTTACATTTATGAATATAAAACTTAGCCAATAGTATAATGAGGTTGCAAAGGTAAAATTCCTTTAAAAAAAAAGTTTTCATACTGTGTAAATCCAAATAGCACATCTTTAAAACAAAGCACATATTTGTCATGAATATTGTCCAGGATGAAAGGACAGATGCCTGCCAAAGTAATGGAGTGCTTTCACAAGTCCAAAACAGGTGGTAGACAGTCTCTGGATGCATGTTACATAAGGTGCAGGTAACATCAATGTCCTTCTTGTATCTAACCATCACAGTCTTTACAGGGTAATAACCATGAATGATTTTGAAATAAATCTCTTTGACTTTGTTAGTAAGTAAATACCCGTTAGGAAGTAGGGCTAGGCGATATGGCCTTTTATTAATATCTCAATATTTTTAGGCCATGTCACGATACACGATATATATCTCGATATTGAATTAACACTTGATGCATATAATCACAGCAGTATGATGATTCTATGTGTCTGCATTAAAACATTCTTGTTCATACTGCATTAATATATGCTCATTTTAAACTTTTATGCAGAGAGGGAAATCACAACTAAGTCAATTTACCAAAACTGTATTTATCAAACAGTTATTAAGCAGTGGCACAAACATTCATGTCATTTCAAAACAGAAAGTGCAAGTATGTCAGGGGCATAGGTTGATTGGCAACACTAAATTGGCCCTAGTGTGTGAATGTGCGTGTGAATGTTGTCTGTCTATCTGTGTTGGCCTTGCGATGAGGTGGCGACTTGTCCAGGGTGTACACTGCCTTCCGCCCGATTGTAGCTGAGATAGGCTCTAGCACCCCCCGCAACCTCAAAAAGGACACGCGGTAGAAAATGGATGGATGGATGGATTTTAAAACAAGCCATTAGTGCACTTTTGTGCATGATGTCATTAAGATGACTTATCAAAACAAGAACACCGCTACAATAGTTTAAAACAAATAAAGTGCACTTTTGTGGATGATGTCACACAAGATATTTCAATAAGTGTCAAATAAAAATGAGCTGCATAATAGGAAATCAAATAGTGTATGTCCTTCGCTATGTGGTAGGTTCCTGCGGACGTCATCTCCTTCTGTTGTTGACTATTTTTTTCATACGGTGTTGATGTGTTGCTTGGGCATTTTGTTGGTGTGGCACCGGCGGAGATGTTGACATGCGGAGTTTCAAGCACTCTTCATTCTCCAGCGGGTGACTTTTCAAATGATGCTACACATTAGCAGTGCTGCTACTTTTTGTAGCAACGCTTTTACTTGACATATTACTGTTGTTTGTTCAACATCTTCCCACTTGAAGCCAAACCACCGCCAGACAATGGACCCTGTGCTTTTTTTCTTGGGAATTAATTCTTCCTTCATTTGTTACCAGAATCGCACCTTCTTTCTGTCGTATTACCACTCGCACCGCTCCGCTAGCATCACAGCTAATGTTACCCATGCCGCTACCTCTCTGCTCTGTGAGAGCGTGCAGTATGTGACGTATGTAAGAAGGTGCGCTTGTTTTACGTCTCTGTGAGAAGAAGAGACAGGAAAGAGTGAGAAGAGTAGTGTAATGCCCGCAGCTAAAAGCAACTGCGTGAGAACGTATACTAGAATATCACGGTATAGTCATTTTCTATATCGCACAGAGACAAACCTGCAATATATTGAGTATATTCGATATATATATTGCCCGCCCTATTAGGAAGAGACCATGTTTTGACCCAGCAGATGTCATTCACAACATTATTCCAGAGCGCAATTACATAGGAGACAGACACACATCATTTTGGAATAAGCTGCGGATTTTTCAGTTATTTTTCTGATTAATACAAAGTTTCCCTACAGGAGTGTCAATTAGTGGATCATTCACAAATGTAACAGCAGAAAGAGAAAATGAGTAAGCCCTGTACAACATAACACCTGATAGAATGGCATCAAATACAATGGTACATTTTTAGGGAGTCACAAGGACCTTATTATGGTTGAGAAATTATTGGTAATTAATTCCTTATTGAAAACCTGACTCACTAAAATAATACCAATCTTGAACCAATTGTTGAGAAAAAGAGAATTCCTTTTGTAACATATGTCTTTATTGTTCCAAATGAAGTATATATTTCGTAGGTGAAAAAGTGTGCTTGTAGAGAAGAGACAATGCCAGAAGGGCTTGTTTGTGGAAGTTTGAAAGAGCAACATAAATCCTATCAATGCTATGGTTACACAATAACAAACATTTTAGGCCTCCAAGATTAGAAAATACATGGTGAGAAATGAAGTTCGAAATTGAGGTAGGATCTTTCAAATAGTGTCTTATCCAATTAATCTTGAAGGTGTTGTTTAGTGTAGTGAAATTGAGAAAGTTTAGACCACCCTGATTGTAATTGTTCATTATAACAGATTTCTTAATATAATGAATTTTGTTTTTCCAAATAAAATCAACAAGTATTTTGTCAATAGTCTTACATATTTTTTGGTTTTCATCCAAAGAAATAGCCGCATATGTAAGCCTGGAGATACCTTCCGCTTTGGAGAGTAAGGTTCTGCCTTTTAAGGATAAATCTCTCTGCAGCCATTGATTAAATCTTTTGTTGGTTTTTTCTACAATTGGAGTAAAGTTCAAGACCAATCTAGAACTCTGATTTTTAGTAATAAATATTCCGCCCGATTGTAGCTGAGATAGGCTCCAGCGCCCTCCGCGACCCCGAAGGGAATAAGCGGTAGAAAATGGATGGATGGATGGATATTCCTAGGTAATTAATACTCTCCTTAATTTGAATTTTACATATAGACAGCATTTCACATCTCTTCACAGCCATTAGTTCACATTTATTCACATTTAAATGGAGACCAGAAGCCAAAGAGAATACATGAATCACATCTAAGGCAAGAGGAATTTGAGAAGAGTCTTTCAAAAAGAGTGTTGTGTCATCAGCCAGTTGGCTGATAGTTATTTCTCTGTCTAATATAGAGATCCCCTTTAAATGATTAGTTTTTATATGAACAGATAACATTTGGGTGGCTAACAAAAATAGATATGGAGAAATAGGACATCCTTGCCGTATCCAACGTTTTAATTCGAACCTTGGAGATGTACCAGTTTTTAACTTTATTGAGCCATGGGGCGGCATGGTGTAGTGGGTAGAGCGGCCGTGCCAGAACCCTGAGGGTTGCAGGTTCGCTCCCCGCCTCTTACCACCCAAATCGCTGCCGTTGTGTCCTTGGGCAGGACACTTCACCCTTGCCCCCAGTGCCGCTCAAACTGGTGAATGAATAATAGGTGGTGGTCGGAGGGGCCGTAGGCGCAAACCTGCAGCCACGCTTCCGTCAGTCTAACCCAGGTAGTGGCTATGAAAGTAGCTTACCACCACCAGGTGTGAATGAATTGCTGTGAAGCGCTTTGAGTGTCTAGAAAAGCGCTATATAAATCTAATCCATTATTATTCTTATTCTTATTATTACCATTGCAGATTGTTTTGCAGAAAAAATTGCCGAAGCGAAATTTGTCAAGTGTCTTGAAGATAAATTCAAGTTCGATCGAGTCAAAAGCTTTGTAGAAGTCAGTACCTTGTGATTGTTTGGCGTTTGTGAACATTACCTCGCCACTGGCTTGTTTTCTCGTGTTTAAGTTGGATTGGTCAAACAGAGTCATGTGACTGCCAGGCTCCGTTTGATAGGTGGAATGGAATCAGACGTCACTAATGCTTACGTTGGATTGGTGAAACAGAGTCATGTGACAGCGCCTGCCGGAAGGAGGCTAGCTGACACATAAATTATTGATTAGATTAGAAATAATTGTGATATAAATAAATGTATTAAAACTACTGTGACAAGTAAAAATTTCCCAAAAAGTTACTTAAGTAAATTTAGCGTGCTACGACCCACCTATGTCGATCACAGTTCCCAACGTCCATCAAATGTTATTTACCAATGCACAAGACTGTTTTTCATGGCTTAAGATTTTATTTATGCATCCATCCAGATGTAAAGAAATTAAGTACATTCATAATTTTTTCGCGTTTGTAAGGAATTTGGTCGACCTGATAGCTTGAAAAGTTGTTGAATATTTTAAAGCTTGAGAAAAGTCTCAAGAGTGTACGGATCCAATTGATCATAATTAGCTAACGTATATTCCGGACTATAAAGCGTACTTAAAATCTTTTTTTTCTTTCAAAACTTGACAGTGCACCTTATAACCCGGTGCGCCTAATGTAAGGAATACGTTTGGTTGAGCTTACCCACCTCAAAGCTATTTTATTTGGTACATGGTGTAATGATAAGTGTGACCAGTAGATGGCAGTCAAACATGAGAGATAAGCGTAGGCTGCACTATTATGGCAACATGACTCACGTAAACAACACCAACATTTTACATGTTCCATTGAAAATATAGATCATTACACACAGCGCTCAAAAATACATCAAAATGTTTTAGTACGGCTTTGGTAAGCTATGAAGCCGCACCGCTTGATGGATTGTACTGTACTTCAACATAGGAGAATTATTATGGTGTGTGTATAAGGTAAGACATTATCTGGTGTTTTTTTTCGCAATATTATGCAAAAGCAACTTTTCTTACCTTCTGGTACCTGCTGATCTGTATTTGGGATCTGCATAATACCTGAAAAATTGTGTAGTCCGTGCCGACGCCGTGGTCGATAACTTCTTTTTCTCTACATTCTTGTTATGGGACACTCAACCTTCGCTGTTGCCATTTCTAATATAAAGTAGTGTAAAGTTCTTACTTATATCTGCTATGAAAGCGCTAAAACATACCGGTGTAGTGAGTTTACATTATTCACCCAAGGAACTTTAGTTATTAGAAAGTTCCGGTCGGATGTTTTTTCACGGGACACATTTCCGGCGGATGAGGAGATGCTGTCATTAAAACAGTTAGCTCCATCTTTTGACACTTCTTCCACACCCGTCCTTGCACGCTACACCGCTACAACAAAGATGACGGGGAGAAGACGCTGTCGAAGGTGAGACACGTAAATAAGACCGCCAACAAAACGGTGCGACTGTCAAAAAGCGACTTAAAGATGATCTGTAAAACATCATCTATGCAACATTTTGACCAAATAACCACCATCACATGTTATCTAGAAGAAGTATTTTACATTTCGAAAAAAATAATAACAATATGACTCCTTTAATGCATTCTATAATCCGGTGCGCCTTATATAAGAAAAAAGATCGAAAATAGACCATTCATCGGCAGTGCGCCTTGCAATGCGGTGCGCACTATGGTCCGGAAATTACGGTACATTCATACTTTTTTGTGGTGGTCGACTTGATAGCTTGAAAAGTTGTTGAATCTTTTAAAGCTTGAAAAAAAGTTTATTTTCAAGAGTTTATGGATCCAATTGATCATAATGAGCTACTTTTGATCACCACTGGCTTATATTGGCGGCCTGAGGGTTTCAGGTTCCATTCGAGTCCGCGCCGTTGTGTCCTTGGGCAAGACACGTTACCCTTACTCCCAATGCCACCCACACTGGTTTAAATGTAGCTTAAATGTAAAACATGGGTTTCACTATGTTAAAGCGCTTTAGGTCTCTAGAGAAAAATACTATATAAATATAATTCATTACTGTATATTTGCTGTTAAACCTTTAAAACACAGCAAAATCTGGAGCTAAATAAACAGTCGCCATTTTGGACCCCTGCCCAACAAGTGAAACCCGAAAATGCTTTTAGGTCACCATAACATATCATTTAGAGTCTCCAATCAACCCAACATTGCATGTTTTTAGAATGTTGGAGGAAGCCGAAGAACGCGGAAAAAAATCAACATTAGGATTTGAACCCTTGATCTCTTAGGCCACTGTGTGGTATGTCGGTCCTAAATGAACAAATACTACAGTGTAACCTCTAAGATGAACACAATCTAGATTTGTTTGTATTTGAAATCCATTTAATGCCGGTACACAGGAAGGAGATTTGGATTTCATGTTTACCTTGTATGTCCTGGCATGGAATCTAACCATGGAACAAAAGACTAACACTTAAACTACTGCACTAGAAGGAATCGCAAACATTTCAGCTGCAATTTGTGTTCTTAGTATTAGTCAACAACATAACAACTTTGAGTAGACACTAGACTGCTCTTGTTTGGATGTTTTAATTGTCCTACTTTGTGATTCATATTTCCATATGTAGGCCAATTTGTGGTTATCTTGCATCTGCTGCTGATTGGTCAGCTGCTGCGTGCTGTCAATCATTGATTTTTTTAGCCCTCAAGTGACACAGATCAGATTTTTTTTGCCAATCTAAACACTCCAAAGTGCTTTGAATCGGATCTTTTGGCATGAGATTCAGGCCACATAAGGAGGTAGTCCTGAATCCGATTGTAATCTGATCTTTTCAAATGTAAGTTTAGTCTAAACGCAATGTGACCTGAATCTGATTTTTAACTCAGCTTTGGGCGAGCTACGTCACTCGTGTGCGCCGGAAAGATGCAGTCGCTAGCGGCAATTGATATTTCATCACGACAATCGGTTTCGGTTTTTATTTCACACGACCAAGTTTTTGGTGCATCACTTGTCAATGGTACACAGATAATAGGCTATATGAATATATATTTTGATTCAGAAGATATAGCGATTGTTGAAAGACCAGAATTGACGCTGTGGCACATTTGCTTACATGTGAGTTGAAAAATAAAGCCAAGGTAGATCCACGCTGATGTCCGTGTTTCCTCTACTCAACAGCCATGAAAGCAACCCTCCCAAATATATTACACTATATACATCCATTCATACATTATATTACTTTTATTTATTTTCTCGTAAAAACCTTCATTTTCAAGGTGTGGTGACTTTTATTTTATTTTGTAGTTGTAGCAACTTCCTCCCGGTCAACTTCCTTTGTTTTCACTTTTTCGAAATAGGCATGCAAGTGACGTCGAGGCCACATTGGGGCCTGTGCCTGTCTACACTGGAGTCTAATGCAAACAACATTTTACTTGCAGTGTAAACAGTCAGCTGGATTACTATTACCTGCATTGTAAACATAGTCCTTGTCATGTTGGCAAGAAGGCATCTCCAGAAAACCAAACAATGAGCTTCTGGGCGGTCTAAAGGGACACGCTTCAACCTGATTGGCCGTTTGGTATGCTCTTTATTGTCATTGCACAAGTACAACGAAATGTCATTTTCACCACAAACCCGTTCAAGCTTAGACAAACCCCAGCAGGCACAAGACATTGATATACCTATAGCTCCTTTAAAACTGACTTTGAAACAACGTTGCAAAATGGTTGTATTTGTAAATTGAGACAACGTTGATGTCTTACATTGGATTCAGGTTGATTGGAAATGACCAAATTTCAATGGTCAAATCAATGTCACAACCTGAGATTGAAAAAACTTGGTCAAAAAGTATGTTGTTTCAACGTTGTATTGGTGTTGTAAAATATTGGTTAGGAAATGACCAAATGTCAATGGTCACATTAACGTCAGAACATTGAATAAACGTTGTCAAAGAGCATCTTGTTTCAACGTTGTATTTGTGTTGTAGAATATTGGTTGGGAAATGACCAAAATTCAATGGTTAAATCAACGTCAGAATCCAACATCGATTAAACGTTGTTAAAAAGTATGTTATTTCAACGTTGTATTTGTATTGTAGAATATTGGTTGGGAAATGACCAAAATTCAATGGTTAAATCAACGTCAGAATCCATCATTGATTAAACATCGTCAAACATGTTGTTTCAACGTTGTATTTGCGTTGTAGGATTTTGGTTGGGAAATGATCAATTTTGTCGAGAGGCAAATTGATCAATTCCATTGTTTAGATTTTGGAGAGCAGTGCAAAAAGAGGCAACCACAAAGTTCAACAAGACCGGACGAGACAAAAAGACAAGCAGGGCAGACACAGAGAGGGGAGGGAGTGCGACCGCCTTTGCCAAGAGCTTTGCGCTAGTGTTTGACTCTGTTCAATAGTGTGACATTATTTTCGGACGTTAAAATTACCTCCATTTGTAAAACAAAAAAATATTGAGACATGAAAGCCAAATAAGCTAGATATTGTTTCTATACCAAATTTAAAGTTAAAGTACCAATGGTTGTCACACAAACACTTGGTGTGGTGAAATTTGTCCTATGCATTTGACCCCACCCCTTGTTCACCCCCTGGGAGGTGAGGGGAGGAGTGAGCAGCAGCGGTGGCTGCGCCCGGGAATCATTTTGGTGATTTAACCCCCAGTTCCAACCCTTGATACTGAGTGGCAAGCAGGGAGGTAATGGGTCCCATTTTTAAAGTCTTTGGTGTGAACTCACAACCTACTGATCTCAGGGCGGACACTCTAACCCAGGGGTCGGCAACATTTACCAGTCAAAGAGCCATTTTGATCAGTTTCACAAATTAAAGATAACAATGGGAGCCACAAAAATCTTTTGAAATTTTAAATGAAATAACACTGCATACAAAGTTGTTTTTTTTGCTTTGTGCTATGTATAAACCAAGGGTCTCAGACACGCGGCCCACACCTTAATATGAAAATTGAATGTTAGTGCGGCCCGCTAGATTTTTATGAATGGCGCTTGACAGCATCATCCCTGTCAATCCTCCCGATCTTTCCATCAGTTGTCAACCATCCCAATTTTTCCGGCAGTCTACGATTTACAGGGCAACTATTCTCTCGAACGTGCCATGATGGTGCAGCATTTAGCGCCCACTACAACCAGCGTGCCGGCCTGGCCACACGTTGTATGCGGCTTCTGCTGACCCAATTAGGTGACAGCAAGGCATACTTGGTCAACAGCCACACAGGTTACACTGACGGACGGTGGCGGTATAAAAAACTATAACACTCTTACTAATAATGCGCCACACTGTGAACCCACACAAAACAAGAATGATAAACACATTTCGGGAGAACATCTGCACCTTAACACAACATAAACACAACAGAACAAATACCCAGAATCCCATGCAGCCCTAACTCTTCCGGGCTACATTATACACCCCCGCTACCAAACCCCGCCCACCTCAACCGACGCAAGGCAAGTATGCACCTGAGCCACATCAGAGTGATCAAAGAGCCGCATGCGGCTCCGGAGCCGCGGGTTGCCGACCCCTGCTCTAACCACTAGGCCACTGAGTAGGTTTAATCAGAATAGTAATTAGTTATGCATACACAAATGTATCACCACCCTCATGCAGTTAACATGTCACTCGTTTCTTTAGATGTTCTTGGGTGCATTCCTATTTCTTTTGAAGGTTATTTTGCCTGCAATAACGTTCCCACATTCCACATCACAATTTTCCGTAGCTACACAACAGCCACAGTCAGAATGGAGCACAAAGCCTTGAAGAAAAAAATTTCTTCTGAATCCAATTTATACAAGTTTTGCCAGAGGCTGACATAATGAAGAAATGCCACAGCTCTCGTGAGAAAGCCAAATAAGATAAAAGGTAACAAGTGAGGTCACTTCAACAAAGAAGCTGATTCAGGGAATCATCCGCTCAAGAAAAAAAAAGTGAGATTCTTAGAATTGTTAGAATTGGTGGTCACATGCAAAGTAATTTTTTTAAGATCAATATTTTGGAAAAGACTAACGTACACGTAATGTAATAGCTTAACGTTTACATATTAGTCTTCAGTGGCCAATTACTGGCAGAGTCGCTTGCACTGAGCCTGCCAAAAACGGGCAAAGTGGGTCCAGACTTTTGAGCCACTCCGGAGCTGAGCGCGACAGGGACAGATGGACGGGAGGTGCTGGAGTGGTTCTGGATCCGACCCAGCCAGCTCAGTGTCAGTCCATCCGCTCCATCCCTGGCTCGGGCTCAACTCGGCGGGACCTCCCGTTGACCGGGCCTGTGCCATCACCTACCCTCCCCACCACCCTGGTTGGCTTTTGACATGACTGTCGTCATTTAAACTCTTTGCAAACCAGGAAGTATGTCTGAGAAAATGATGCTCGGTGGAAAAAACCTGCTTACTTTAGGGCTAACCAGATTGCGTTTTTTCCCCTCCAAAATTGCGATTCAATTTGTATATTTTATGCATAAAACTGGTAAAATAACAAGTGAAGGAAGACATGTTACTTTTAGACTGTCAAATAACATTTTCTTGTCTCAAGGTGCTGCACATTAAAGTTAAAGTTAAAGTACCACTGATAGTCACACACACACACACACACACACACACACACACACACACACACACACACACACTAGGTGTGGTGTGATTACCCTCTGCATTTGACCCATCTCCTTGTTCCACCCCCTGGGAGGTGAGGGGAGCAGTGAGCAGCAGCGGTGGCCGCGCTCGGGAATCATTTTGGTGATTTAACCCCCAATTCCAAACCGTGATGCTGAGGAACAATATGCAATATTTTACTTTAACATATATTTGGCTTTATGCAGACAGACTCAGAGCTTTTGTCTACGTCATGTGCTTAAAAATAAATAATTGATAAAAACTATACAATGATTATAATGTAATGTAATCATAATATATAATAATAATGCAAGTACACATTTAAAATAATGTAAAGTTTTATTTCTCATTACTGTTGTTTATTATTGTACTGTAATTGGAAGGTAAATAACTTTGTTATAGTAAATAAAATAACCAAAAAAAAGAATAAACTCTCATTTTACTTGAATAAATATTTAACATGTTAACACGCATTTTTTTTTTCCAGTTGGGAAAATTTAGTTTGACGTTGTCTTTTTGTTTGTTGCTGCCACGTTAGGGCTGGGCGATATGGCCTTTTATTATTATCTCGATATTTTTAAGCCATGTCACGATACACGATATATATCTCGATATGTTGCCTTAGCCTTGAATGAACACTTGATGCATATAATCACAGCAGTATGATGATTCTATGTGTCTACATTAAAACATTCTTCTTCATACTGCATTAATATATGCTCATTTTAAACTTTCATGCAGAAGGAAACCACAATTAAGTCAATTTACCAAAAGTGTATTTATTAAACAGTTATTAAACAGTGGCACAAATATTCATGTCATTTCAAAACAGAAAGTGCAGGATTGTCAGACACATTTTAAAACAAGCTATTAGTGCACTTTTGTGCATGATGTCACTAAGATGACATTTTAAAACAACACTAAATTAAAGTGCACTTTCTGTACAGAACGCAACTACAATAGTTTAAAACAAATAAAGTGCACTTTTGTGCATGATGTCACACAAGATATTTCAATAACTGTCAAATAAAAATGAGCTGCATAATAGGACATCAAATAGTGTATGTCCTCGCTATGTGGTAGGTTCCTGCGGACGTTATCTCATTCTGTTGACTATTTTTTTCATATGGTGTTGATCTGGAAATGGTTGCTTCGGCATTTTGTGGGTGTGACACCGAACGTAGATGTTGACATGCGGAGTTTCAAGCACTCTTCATTCTCTAGCGCAGGGGTGTCAAACTCAAACACAGAGTGGGCCAAAATTTAAAACTAAACAAAGCCGCGGGCCAAGGTTGAACAAATTAACCTTTTAATAGGGACTCAAACAAGTTTTGCATTGAATATTGAACAAGCAAGGCTTATATAACTTTATAGTGACATGCAAAATCGAGTTTAAAATAATAATAATAATAATTCAAAAATATCAATGGAATATCAAATAAAATGTAAATAAAAATTGAATGCCTCTTTTCTAAGTGCAGCCTTCTGAGGTAAATATCAAAATAAACTTTTTCCACAGGCTAATAATACATTTTAAAATAAATAACAATAATGAAAATACACCCCCGCTACCACCAAACCTCCCCCGCCCCACACACACACACACACCTTGTAGCGTCCCGGAAGAGTTAGTACTGCAAAGGGTTCTGGGTATTTGTTCTGTTGTGTTTATGTTGTGTTACGGTGCGGATGTTCTCCCGAAATGTGTTTGTCATTCTTGTTTGGTGTGGATTCAGAGTGTGGCGTATATTTCTAACAGTGTTAAAGTTTTTTAGTCGGCCACCCTCAGTGTAACCTGTATTGCTGTTGATGAAGTATGCGTTGCATTCAATTGTGTGTGCGTGCAGAAGCCGCACATGTTATGTGACTGGGCCAGCACTCGGCTGGCTGGCTGGTTGGAGTTGGGAAGAGTACCGGGAGGGTTGGCAAGTATTAGAATTAGCGTTGTTACCCGCGGCACCGCTGCAATATATAATCGGCGGGCCAGCTGTAGTGTTAATTTGATATCGCTTCAAGGGCCAAGTGAAATTATACAGCGGGCCAAATTTGGCCCGCGGGCCGGAGTTTGACACCCATGCTCTAGCGGGTGACTTTTCAAATGATGCTACAAATTAGCAGTAGGTGCTACTTTTTGTAACAACGCTTTTGCCGCATACTTGTTAGACATCTTCCCGTTTTGAAGCCAAACCACCGCCAGACGATGGGCCCCGTGCTGTTTTTCTTAGGAATTAATTCTTCTCCGTAAACCAGGCACGGGTAGATTTTGCGCTGTGTGCAGGCGCCAAGTCCTGTTGGAACTTGAAATCTCCATCTCCATAGAGCAGGTCAGCAGCAGGAAGCATGAAGTGCTCTAAAACTTGCTGGTAGACGGCTGCGTTGACCCTGGATCTCAGGAAACAGAGTGGACCGACACCAGCAGATGACATGGCACCCCAAACCATCACTGATGGTGGAAACTTTACACTAGACTTCAGGCAACGTGGATCCTGTGCCTCTCCTGTCTTCCTCCAGACACTGGGACCTCGATTTCCAAAGGAAATGCAAAATTTGCTTTCGTCAGAAAACATGACTTTGGACCACTCAGCAGCAGTCCAGCTGGTGTCGGTCCACTCTGTTTCCTGAGATCCAGGGTCAACGCAGCCGTCTACCAGCAAGTTTTAGAGCACTTCATGCTTCCTGCTGCTGACCTGCTCTATGGAGATGGAGATTTCAAGTTCCAACAGGACTTGGCGCCTGCACACAGCGCAAAATCTACCCGTGCATGGTTTACGGACCATGGTATTTCTGTTCTAAATTGGCCCGCCAACTCCCCTGACCTTAGCCCCATAGAAAATCTGTGGGGTATTGTGAAAAGGAAGATGCAGAATGCCAGACCCAATAACGCAGAATAGTTGAAGGCCACTATCAGAGCAACCTGGGCTCTCATAACACCTGAGCAGTGCCAGAAACTCATCGACTCCATGCCACGCCGCATTAACGCAGTAATTGAGGCAAAAGGAGCTCCAACCAAGTATTGAGTATTGTACATGCTCATATTTTTCATTTTCATACTTTTCAGTTGGCCAACATTTCTAAAAATCCCTTTTTTGTATTAGCCTTAAGTAATATTCTAATTTTGTGACACACGGAATTTTGGATTTTCATTTGTTGCCACTTCAAATCATCAAAATTAAATGAAATAAACATTTGAATGCATCAGTCTGTGTGCAATGAATAAATATAATGTACAAGTTAAACCTTTTGAATGCAATTACTGAAATAAATCAAGTTTTTCAAAATATTCTAATTTACTGGCTTTTACCTGTATATATATATATAAAATAAATACTTGAATTTCAGTGTTCATTTATTTACACATATACACACACATAACACTCATCTACTCATTGTTGAGTTAAGGGTTGAATTGTCCATCCTTGTTCTATTCTCTGTCACTATTTTTCTAACCATGCTGAACACCCTCTCTGATGATGCATTGCTGTGTGGCACGCACAAAAGTGCTTTCATCAAATGCACTAGATGGCAGTATTGTCCTGTTTAAGAGTGTCACAACATTGCTGTTTACGGCAGACAAACTGCTTTACGGTAGACGAAAACGTGACTGCTGTTGTTGTGTGTTGTTTCCGCGCTGGGAGGACGTTAATGAAACTGCCTAACAATAAACCCACCTAAGAAAGCAAGAACTCGCCCTCCATCATTCTACAGTTATAACGTGATTGGGCAGGTACGCTGTTTATATTGTGGGAGATTTTCGTGAAATATGTGTCCCGGGAGGTTTTCGGGAGAGGCGCTGAATTTCGGGAGTCTCCCGGAAAATCTGGGAGGTTTGGCAGGTATGGATAATATGCACTGATTAGTACTCCACACAAGTCAATAACATCAACAAAGCTCACCTTTGTGCATTCACGCACAGTATAAAAGGTTTGGTGGACAAAATGAGACAAAGAAGGAGTGGCATAAAACACGTCTCTCTGTGGCAGCGTCGGAGAAAGTTGTACACGTAAACAAACAGTCCACACAACTACGGTGCGTTCAAGGACCGCCAGAATTAGTAGGATAAATCGCTGTTCGCCAAATACTCTAATCCATGAAGGATGAACACAAACATCTAACAATTAGGAAGGTTTGTGCCATGTTTGTCCTCCTCCAGAAACCACATTCAAACAAAAAATAAATTGTTTTCCCCCTTCTTTTTCCATTCTCATACAGTTTTGAAAAAGCTCCAGGAAGCCGCGGGTTGTTGACCTCCGGTCGAGGCGTTTTTATCACCACTTTAATAGACTCTGGTGTGGCAGCTGTGAATGCAGAGCCACTTAATCTCCAATGGCCGTCTTTGCCGTCACTCCACATCCATCTTTGTTTGGAGGGGAGAACCTGTTTGAAAGCAAATTAATTCATTTTGCAGGCCGTGCCGGGCCCAATCATGCCCCGCGTCCTCTTCATGATAAGAAAATGTAAGCACATCATTCACTGCCATGCGTCCAACTCATCCGAGCTCATCCCGCATTTGAGGGGCATTGTTGCCCCCCCCCAGGAGATATCTCCATAAAATATGCTAATGAAATTAAAAAAGGAAGTGCGAGGGTTGACGCGGCCTGGCGGAGAATCTCTAATGACTCCCTGCCATCCCTGGAAAGAGGCTGATTAATTTAGGGAATGTCGGCCGCAGTGGAGAGTGATTAATTCCTCCCGGATTCAGCCATTTAAGTGAACATGACAGGGGGGGGGGGGGGGGGGGGGAGGAAGCGGCCCCAAACATATACACACCATGAATAGGTTGGATGGCTTTAATAGGCGACCCGAGCAGCATGCAGGCACCGCAACATTGTGTGAGTGCTTTGTTCAAGTAATAGTGCTCTTTAACAGGGAGGCAGAAATAATAAGCTCCCCTGTTGATGAGTGGGGGGTAGATGGGGACATGAAACCATCTCTTGTAAATAGGCTGAGGAACTTGGAACAGTTGATTGCTTGTTTGTTTGATGCATCATGAGCCTGACAAAAGACACGCAAAAAGGGAAACAAGCAGACTCTTTAAGAAGTGCTGATGAGCTGCACTTGAAACGATTTTAAGGAGTTCATAAAGACTCGCATTTTTCTTTTTTCAGAGGGATGTGAAGATCACCGGAGAAGGACGGCAAGTTCTGACGCGCGGTCCCTGGAGGTTCGTCGGAGCGTGGTCTCGCCGGTGCGCCCCCGTGAGGGATGGGAACGTGCTCGCGCAAGAGATGGACTCGTTGCAGCTTTGCTAAAGGTCACGGTCCTCTTAAGGTCATGTCATGGCCCGTGGCTCTCGGGCTACTGACTCTCATCTTCGCGAATCAAAGGACGTCCGCCGGGCAGATTATGAACAGCTTCCAGTCGGAGCGCAGGGACTGGCCGCTGAACCACCTCATCGTGCACCAGTCCACCGGGGCGCTCTACGTGGGCGCCGTAAACAGGATATACAAGCTGTCCGCGAACCTCACACTCCTGGTGTCCCATGACACAGGGCCCGAGTATGACAACAAAGCGTGCTACCCTCCCCTGATCGTGCAGCCCTGCTCGGAGCCCCTGGCCTCCACAGACAACGTAAACAAGCTGCTGCTCATCGAGTACTCCCACAACCGCCTCCTGGCATGCGGCAGCCTCTACCAGGGCGTCTGCAAGCTCATGAGGCTGGACGACTTGTTCATCCTCGGGGAGCCCACTCACAAGAAAGAACATTACCTGTCCAGCGATACCCTGACAGGGACCATGTACGGGGTGGTGGTGCCCTCCCTGGGTCAGGACGCCACGCTGTACATCGGGACTGCAGTCGGTGGCAAGCAGGACTACTTCCCGACTATCTCCAGCCGCAAGTTGCCTCGTGACCCGGAATCTTCTGCCATGCTGGACTATGAGCTTCACACAGACTTTGTCTCGTCGCTCATCAAAATCCCATCAGACACCCTGGCTCTTGTCCCGCACTTTGACATCTACTACATCTACGGCTTCGCTAGCGGCAACTTTGTCTACTTCATGACCGTCCAACCAGAGACGCCGGAGAACGGGATGCCGGCCGGGGGATCCCCCGGTGATCTCTTCTACACCTCCCGAATCATCCGCCTCTGCAAAGGTGACAAGAAGTTCCACTCCTACGTGTCACTTCCGGTGGGCTGCGTCCACCGAGGCGAGGAGTACCGTCTGCTGCAGGCCGCCTACCTGTCCAAGGGCGGCAGGGTTCTGGCAAAAGAGCTCAACATCAGCGCGCAGGATGACGTGCTTTATGCGGTGTTCTCCAAAGGCCAGAAGCAGTATCACGACCCTTCCGATCACTCAGCCCTCTGTGTCTTCACCATCCAAGACATCAACATGCGCATCAAGGAGAGGCTGCAGTCCTGCTACCAAGGGGAAGGACACTTGGAGCTGCACTGGCTGCTGGGAAAGGATGTGCAGTGCACCAAGGCGGTAGGTGGACTGTTTCATTCATCCTATTGCTTGTATTCTGTCACGTGACTTCTTCCGGGCAGTGGTGGTCAACCAAGCCAAGATGGCTGTTGTTAAGCAAGCAGCACGCGGGCTATCTAAGTTAAGTTAAAGTTAAAGTACCAATGATTGTCACACACACACTAGGTGTGGTGGAATTTGTCCTCTGCATTTGACCAATCCCCTTGATCACCCCCTGGGAGGTGAGGGGAGCAGTGGGCAGCAGCGGTGGCCGCGCCCGGGAATAATTTTTGGTGATTTAACCCCCAATTCCAACCCTTGATGCTGAGTGCCAAGCAGGGAGGTAATGGTTCCCATTTTTATAGTCTTTGGTATGACTCGGCCGGGGTTTGAACTCACAACCTACCGATCTCAGGGCGGACACTCTAACCACTAGGCCACTGAGTAGGTGAGTACAAAAGAGGCTTAAATATGTTTGTAAATTCCTGCAAAAAACAGATACGAGCAAAAAATCAAACTATGCAATGGAATAGATCGTATACTTTATCAAAAAAAGATTAGTCGAGTGATATTAAGGATTATTTGTCGTTTGAGTTCCCAGACATATTGAACTATTGTGCTCCAGAGATCATTCTATATGACAAAACTGATGAAACTTGTAAAAGCATGGAGGTGTACAACTTATTTTTGTGAGGCTGGGTCAAAGACATTGGTATCAAGACTCTTTTACGGATAAACATGCATCGTTTTTGCTTGGGTAAGGTTGCATTTCATGATTTAACTTCACGTCTACTGCCATGTTTGTTGCTGTTGTTGTTGCACGCGTCGTTTACGAGTCTTTAACAAAATATAACTATAGATGTCAACATTGTGTATGTGCTGACCAATTTATTTATGATTGTTTATCAAAATATACAGTAACTCTTGATGTCAACATTGTGTATGTGCTGAAAGATTCATTTATGATTATTTATCAAAATATAACTATAGATGTCAACATTGTGTAGGTGCTGAAAGATTAATTTATGATTGTTTATCAAAATATAACTCTCGATGTCAACATTGTGTATGTGCTGAAAGATTCATTAATGATTGTTGTCTTCGGTAAAAATTTAACTCTTTTAGGTTTTGCTCACATTTGCTTTCTTTTATTTAGACTTGCCGAGTTGGTGGGTGACGAAATACCCGTAGAAAACATGTTTAAGAAATACAAATAATATCAAGGGACAAATAATATCAAGGGACAAGCGGTAGAAAATGTATGGATGGATCAAGATAATACTAAATGGGAAATAATACATGGTAAAAGTATAATCAAACAAACTTTAACAAAGTGATCACTGTAAACTCGTGCATTCTTTGTCTCTGCTCCCTTGGACTGGAGTGTGAGCTACTTTTGTCGTCGTCTTGTGTAAAATCTCGAGCAACTCTGAAGAAACTTTTATCCTTTTCGAGTATAGGGCATTTGTTCTTCAAGAAAGGCTAAATGGCGCCAAGAACCCATTGAGAACAGAGCTAGCTTGACCACCACGGATATTAAATGAGCCGGACGTGACATTAGTAAAATCCAAGCAATCACTAAAGCCGTAGGAAGCTACCATGCTGGTGAGGCATGTACAGATGGTTGACTCTTTGATTAACAGTGATTGTAAACACTTTCCAGCCAAGTCTGATTTTGGAGACGAGAGAGAGAGAGAGAGACAGAGAGAGAGAGAGAGAGAGAGAGAGAGAGAGAGAGAGAGCAGAGGGCTCAGAGGAGATTGAGCCCACGGAGTTAATCACACTCAGCAAGACACTTTGATTTCATTCAGGGGTTTGGCCGCCAACGCCCACCTTTCTCTAATCCCCTTCCACTCCCCTCATCCCCGTCCCTCCACTCGTGTCCCTGTCAGCGCCGCTCAAACCCTCTGAGGATCGCTCTTCATCTTGAGAGAAAAAGGGCTTTCTTGTACACGTCCGTGACTACGCCTTCATAAAAGCTACAATCATGCATAATGAGCCTTTCACAGGGACGCACCGAAAGCAATGATGAAAACAATCATATCCATTACCGCCTTGCTTCCCAGCATGCACTTTGATTCTACTATGCTATCAAACAAATAGGACGCTACTAAAGTGAGAGCAGCTGAGGCAGACTCTAAACACATAATGGCGCAATAATTAATCTGGCTGTGAAGTTAACCTAAGGGACTAAATTGCTCAGTCCTGATAACGTATCACCACATCGCTGCGTTTCTCAGTGAAAGGGAAACAATGTTGTCTCGTTGCACGGTTCATTAAATGTCTTTTTTGAGGCTGATATCAGACATTATTCCTACCTGAGTTGAAACACGGCTATTTCAGATTAGCGCTGTTGTTTACAAAAAACTAATCCGCCCTTTATGCTGCTTCACAGACGCGTGTGAAGTCTGAGATTTTACAAGATAAAAGCTCATTTCAAACCGCAGAGTAGGGTTGTCCCGGTACCAAAATGTATTATTTTCAAAATAAAGGGACCATTTTTAACAGACAATTGTATGATGCTTTTAACATATGTTTCAATCAAAGAAGGCTTTTGGCATTAAGTAAAATGGTAAACGTACTAGACCAGGGGTGCTCACACTTTTTCTGCAGGCGAGCTACTTTTCAATTGATCAAGTCGTGGGGATCTACCTCATTCATATATATAATTTATGTTTACTTATTTATGAAATATATGTTTTTGTTAACAAGTTAACGGTGTTTAATGATAATGCAAGCATGTTTAACACATATAGTGTTACGCCTTCGAGGCATTGTGATGCCGAAGGTCGTCTTTTCAAGATGCAGAGGGATGTCAGGAAGCGGCTTGCAGGTGAGAATAAATGATTTATTCTGATTGCAGAACAAAATGCTGCGCGGTGCACCACGGCACGGAAAACAAGAGGGTAGCAAAGATGCTAATATCAGAAATGTAATCTATGAGAGAAACTAGGAGCGTAACTTGTTGCGTAGGAGCAAACAAAACCAACAGGCCGAATGAGGCCAGCGCGTAAACTAAATAGCCCTCTGATTAGTGCCCGGGCAACAGGTGCGCGTCCGGGACACTAACCAGAGGCAAGTGACTCTAATCTGCCGTCATGGCAACAGAAACAAACTCAAGAGGTGCTGAAAAACACAAGTGACTTGAAAACAAAAACAAAAATATGATCCGGGCAGCGGATCATAACAGTACCCCCCCCTTAAGGGACAAATTCCAGATGTCCCCTGGCAAAACTAAAACCCCCCCGACTATAACAAAGTTCAAGAGTCAAGGGAGGGTGGAGGGAGGATTTGGCGGAGGGTCGCCAGGCCACGTGTCCCCGAATCCACCGGGGACGAGTCAGGTGGCGGCGGCGAATGGAACGCCGCTGCCGGAGGCGAGGCGGGCGACCACGGAAAGGCCACATTCGTGGCTGCCGAGAAGGTGGGCGTGAGTGGCGCCAGAAGTTCAGCAGCCGGAGAGTTCTGAGACTACGTCTCGGGTGTCGCTGCTGTTTGCGCCACTGGCGTCCATACACAAACCTCCGAGAGCGCTGCTTGCGCAGCCAGACCACTCGAGGTCGCTGAGACGACGATGAGGGCGAGAGAGCAGACGTCGCCGTGGAAGCAGGAGGAGTCGTCGTCGCCGTGGAAACAGGAAGCGTCGTCGTCGCCGTGGAAACAGGAAGCGTCGTCGTCGCCGTGGAAATAGGAAGGGTCGTCGCCGTGGAAACAGGAAGCGTCGTCGCCGTGGAAACAGGAAGCGTCGTCGCCGTGGAAGCAGGAAGCGTCGTCGCCGTGGAAACAGGAAGCGTTGTCGTCGCCGTGGAAATAGGAAGCGTCGTCGTCGCCGTGGAAACAGGAAGCGTCGTCGTCGCCGTGGAAACGGGAAGCGTCGTCGTCGCCGTGGAAACAGGAAGCGTCGTCGCCGTGGAAACAGGAAGCGTCGTCGCCGTGGAAACAGGAAGCGTCGTCGCCGTGGAAACAGGAAGCGTCGTCGCCGTGGAAGCAGGAAGCGTCGTCGCCGTGGAAGCAGGAAGCGTCGTCGCCGTGGAAGCAGGAAGCGTCGTCGCTGTCGGCGTGGGCGGAGCAGGCGGCTCGTCTGTCGGCGTGGGCAGAGTCAGAGGCGGAGCAGGCGGCTCGTCTGTCGGCGTGGGCGGAGCCAGAGGCGGAGCAGGCGTCCGGGCTGTCGACGTGGGCGGAGCAGGCGTCCGGGCTGTCGACGTGGGCGGAGCAGGCGGCTCGTCTGCCGGCGTGGGCGGAGCAGGTGCTGGTGTGGGAACCAGACTTGGAGCAGGTGCTGGTGTGGGAACCAGACTTGGAGCAGGTGCTGGTGTGGGAACCAGACTTGGAGCAGGTGCTGGTGTGGGAACCAGACTTGGAGCAGTTGCTGGTGTGGGAACCAGACTTGGAGCAGTTGCTGGTGTGGGAACCAGACTTTGAGCAGTTGCTGGTCGTGACTTTGGCGGAGGTGGCCTGGCCGGGGGTTGCGGCTTAGCACGCCGAAGGACTGGTGGTGGTGGCCGGGCAGGAGGTTGCGGCTTAGCATGCCGAAAAACCGGTGGTGGCGGCCGGGCAGGGGGTTGCGGCTTAGCATGCCGGAGGACTGGTGGCGGCGGCCGGGCAGGAGGTTGCGGCTTAGCATGCCGAAAAACCGGTGGTGGCGGCCGGGCAGGGGGTTGCGGCTTAGCATGCCGGAGGACTGGTGGCGGAGGCCGGCATGGAGGTTTGGGTTTGGCTGGGCGCAGCTGTGCCTGCCCACTAGCAAAGCACCCAGTACTAGCCCCCCCCTCAAGAAGCGGATCCCAGACGCGTCTTGTGCAGTCTGGAATAGTCTTTAGGGGTGGGAGGGGGGTAGGCTCCTCCCCAGGAATTACATTTTCAACCAGCAGTAGGCCATATTCTTGGGAGCAAATAAGGGATTGAATTAGAGATCTCCGATAATATCGGCCGATAAATGCTTTAAAATGTTATATCGGAAATTATCGGTATCGGTTTCAAAAAGTAAAATTAATGACTTTTTAAAACGCCGCTGTACGGAGCGGTACATATCCGGTAAAACACGGACGTAGGGCATACTTGCCAACCCTCCCGATTTTCCCGGGAGACTCCCGATTTTCAGTGCCCCTCCCGAAAATCTCCGGGGCAACCATTCTCCCGAATTTCTCCCGATTTCCACCCGGACAACAGTATTGGGGACGTGCATTAAAAGCACTGCCTTTAGCGTCCTCTAAAACCTGTCGTCAAGTCCGCTTTTCCTCCATACAAACAGCGTGCCAGCCCGGTCACATAATATATGTGGCTTTTAAAGGCCTACTGAAATGCAATTTTCTTATTTAAACGGGGATAGCAGGTCCATTCTATGTGTCATACTTGATCATTTCGCGATATTGCCATATTTTTGCTGAAAGGATTTAGTAGAGAACATCGACGATAAAGTTCGCAACTTTTGGTCGCTGATAAAAAAGCCTTGCCTGTACCAGAAGTAGCAGACGAGTAGCGTGACGTCACAGGTTGTGGAGCTCCTCACATCCGCACATTGTTTACAATCATTGCCACCAGCAGCGAGAGCGATTCGGACCGAGAAAGCGGCGATTTCCCCATTAATTTGAGCGAGGATGAAAGATTTGTGGATGAGGAAAGTGAGAGTGAAGGACTAGAGGGCAGTGGGAGCGATTCAGATAGGGAAGATGCTGTGAGAGGCGGGTGGGACCTTATATTCAGCTGGGAATGACTAAAATAGTAAATAAACACTAGACATACAGTATATATACTCTATTAGCCACAACACAACCAGGCTTATATTTAATATGCCACAAATTAATACCGCATAACAAACACCTCCCCCCTCCCGTCCATATAACCCGCCAATACAACTCAAAACACCTGCACAACACACTCAATCCCACAGCCCAAAGTACCGTTCAACTCCCCAAAGTCCCCAAAGTTACGTACGTGAGACTTTTTGAGACTTTTATTAGTAGGTTGCATAGTGAAGTACATATTCCGTACAATTGACCACGAAATGGTAACACCCGAATAAGTTTTTCAACTTGTTTAAGTCGGGGTCCACTTAAATTGATTCATGGTACAGATATATACTATCATATATACTATCATCACACAAGATAATCATCAGGGTGTATACATTGAATTATTTACGTGACATGCACATAGCGGCACGCACGTACGGGCAAGCGATCAAATGTTTGGAAGCGTACTCACGGTACCGTGTCTGCGTATCCAACTCAAAGTCCTCCTGGTAAGAGTCTCTGTTGTCCCAGTTCTCCACAGGCCAATGGTAAAGATTGACTGTCATCTTTCGGGAATGTAAACAATGAAACACCAGCCGTGTTTGTGTTGCTAAAGTCGGCCGCAATACACCGCTTCCCTCCTACAGCTTTCTTCTTTGCTGTCTCCATTGTTCATTGAAAAAATTGCAAAAGATTCACCAACACAGATGTCCAGAATACTGTGGAATTTTGCGATGAAACAGACGACTTAATAGCTGGCCATCATGCTGTCTCAAAATGTCCTCCACAATCCGTGACGTCACGCGCTGACGTCATCATACCAAGACGTTTTCAGCAGGATATGTCGCGCGAAATTTAAAATTGCACTTTAGTAAACTAACCCGGCCATATTGGCATGTGTTGCAATGTTAAGATTTCATCATTTGATATATAAACTATCAGACCGCGTGGTCGGTAGTAGTGGGTGTCAGTAGGCCCAGTCACATAATATATGCGGCTTTTACACACACATAAGTGAATGCAAGGCATACTTGGTCAACAGCCATACAGGCCACACTGAGGGTGGCCGTATAAACAACTTTAACACTGTTACAAATATGCGCCACACTATGAACCCACATCAAACAAGAATGACAAACACATTTCGGGAGAACATCCCCACCTTAACACAACATAAACACAACAGAACAAATACCTAGAACCCCTAGCAGCACTAACTCTTCCGGGACACTACAATATACACCCCCCACTACCACCAAACCCCGACCCCCCCCCATCTCCAGAATTCGGAGGTCTCAAGGTTGGCAAGTATGGTCTAGTATACTCTGGACTGAAGCTGTGTGCCTTCATTGTTTTTGTAGCTGTTGTTTTGAGGCATGTTTAAAAAAAATAATGCACTTTGTGAAAGTCAAAGTATAGTATTTCCCATAGTTGTACTGGGTATCAGGATTATCTCAGGGAGAGCATGTCCCAAATTCCAAGCTGTTTTGAGGCATGTTAAAAAAAATAATGCACTTTGTGACTTCAAAAATATGTTGGCATTTTATTTTTCCATAACTGGAGTTTAAGTTGTTCTCTTATTTTGTAAAACCTTGTTTTTGATTGATTGATTGAAACTTGTATTAGTAGATTGCACAGTACAGTACATATTCCGTACAATTGACCATTAAATGGTCACACCCGACGAATACGTTTTCCAACTTGTTTAAGTCGGGGTCCACGTTAATCAATTCATGGTAAAGTTACATTGTTTATTGCATCCAGCAGGGTATCACAACAAAATTAGGCATAATAATGTGTTAATTCCACGACTGAAAATATCGGTATCGGTTGATATCGGAATCTGTAATTAAGAGTTGGACAATATCGCAATATCGGATATCGGCAAAAAAGCCATTATCGAACATCTCTAGATTGAATCTACATTTTTATGACAAGCTAGGTACAGTCCGGTCCGGTATGTGCGCAGCAGAGGTAAAATGGCCGCTTAGCACGCGGTGCTCTTTGATGCCTTATCAAACGCCGAAATCTTTGGCACGCCGCTTGTCTTTGTGATGGTGCATCAAGCAATCACAGGAACAGGTGCAAAGTACACGGCGCCTCGCGTGCTTCGCCATCAGCGCAAATTTGCGGCCGGCTCGGTGGACAAACGCAACAACCGGGGAGCGTTTAAAGTTTGCGTTTTTAACCCGGCGAACGTTGCAAAAGAGCATTCACACGTGTCACAAGTGATTTTTCTCTCCTTTTCTGGCTTACAATTATGCTCTTCCCTCCGTCTCATTGCCTCCACCTTCCTCGCTCATATCTGTCATCCCCAATCTTCCATCCTTTCACTCTCGCCCCTCTTCTTTTATCTTCCTCACGCACTAAAAAGTCGCTGTTTTAATTATTTCACACCCATTCTCTCTCTCTCTCGCAGCCTGTCCCCATTGACGAGCACTTCTGCGGCCTGGACATCAACCAACCGCTGGGGGGTTCTCAGCTGGTGGCGGGCCGCACCGTATACACGGAGAGCCGAGATCGACTAACCTCGGTCATTTCCTACAGCTACAACGGACACAGCGTGGTCTTCATGGGCACCAGGAACGGGCGGCTGAAGAAGGTGAGGACCATGTTGAACGTCATATGCTAACATGCTGCGAGGTAAAATAATCACAAAGACACAATACGGCGAATTTACTGAGGAATTTGTGAAACTGAAACAATACAACAAGAATGTCTACTAACACAGACACTCGTAAATAGGGATGATGTTTGTTAAGAAATTATCGATTTCAATGCCATTATCGAATCCTCGCATCGAACCGATTCCTTATTGATTCTCTTATCGAATCCAGATAGGTTGCTGTATATGGAAAAAAACACACAATACTTAGTTTGACAAAAGCTCACTTTTATTTCTTAAAGGGGAACATTATCACAATTTCAGAATTGTTAAAACCATTAAAAATCAGTTCCCAGTGGCTTATTATATTTTTCGAAGTTTTTTTCAAAATTTTACCCATCACGCAATATCCCTAAAAAAAGCTTCAAAGTGCCTGATTTTAACCACCCGTCCATTTTCCTGTGACGTCACATAGTGAAGCCAACACAAACAAACATGGCGGAAAGAACAGCAAGCTATAGCGACATTAGCTCGGATTCAGACTCGGATTTCAGCGGCTTAAGCGATTCAACAGATTACGCATGTATTGAAACGGATGGTTGTAGTGTGGAGGCAGGTAGCGAAAACGAAATTGAAGAAGAAACTGAAGCTATTGAGCCATATCGGTTTGAACCGTATGCAAGCGAAACCGACGAAAACGACACGACAGCCAGCGACACGGGAGAAAGCGAGGACGAATTCGGTGATCGCCTTTTAACCAACGATTGGTATGTGTTTGTTTGGCATTAAAGGAAACTAACAACTATGAACTAGGTTTACAGCATATGAAATACATTTGGCAACAACATGCACTTTGAAAGTGCAGACAGCCCAGTTTTCATCAATTAATATATTCTGTAGACATACCCTCATGTCAGCAGGCCAGGGAAGCTAGGGTCGATATTCTTCTCTTGATCATCTTCGGGAAGGTGTGAGCCAAGACATCCAGGGGGTTTAGCTCGCTCGTCTGCGGGAATAAACTGCCGCCATTGCTTGCCGTGCTAGCGAGGTCCTTTGTCCCTGAATTGCTCACACACTCCGGCAGATTCAATGGGGGTCTGGCGGCAGATTTCTTTGACTTTATCGTTGGAAAGGCATCTGTTTTGAGTGTCGCAGGATATCTACACATTCTTGCCATCTCTGTCGTAGCATAGCTTTCGTCGTCTTTGTGTGCGGAACAAACGTCCAATTTCTTGCCACTTTCGCATCTTTGGGCCACTGGTGCAACTTGAATCCGTCCCTGTTCGTGTTGTTACACCCTCCGACAACACACCGACGAGGCATGATGTCTCCAAGGTACGGAAAACAGTCGAAAAAACGAAAAATAACAGAGCTGATTTGACTCAGTGTTTGAGAAAATGGCAGATTGCTTCCCGATGCGACGTCATATTCTGACGTCATCGCTACGAGAGCGAATATTAGAAAGGCGTTTATTTCGCCAAAATTCACCCATTTAGAGTTCGGAAATCGGTTAAAAAAATATATGGTCTTTTTTCTGCAACATCAAGGTATATATTGACGCTTACATAGGTCTGGTGATAATGTTCCCCTTTAAGAAGAAAAAAAAATTACAAAAAATTAATAAATATTGACTGTTAGTGCCCTTTAAGTGGGCCACCTAAGAAAAATACATGCAGGGAAAATCCTGCATTCATTTGTATTGTACAGCACTTTACATTTGAAACAAATCTCAGAGTAATGGCGTTGTTTACTTTTGCTCCATTACATGTCAGCAAAATACAATTATTAACCTACCGTACTTGTATTCGTCCGTGTTCACCAAGTTGAAGGGGAGGAGATTTTTCACCATCATTCTCGTTAGCTTGCGAGTAATGTTGTTACTCTCCTCCTCACTCATCTTGTTGCGCTCTGTGTTATACCTCGCCATGGTAAATGGATTAACGCTCTGTGCTACAGAACAAACACTGCCCTGGTCACGCTAGCTGTCATGAATGCCATCATCTGAAATAGGATAACGTTAACATTATCTTAATTCACATCTTGCAAGCACTAGTTTATTAGACAGACCTGCAAACTCTGGATCGGTGTAGGCTACAAGATACCGTTAACGTTATCAGACACATACAAAATGGCTAACGTTAACGTTACCGTTAGCCACTGACTATGCTTAGGTAACGTTAGTCTAGCTGACATTACTGCAGTCCTGGTTGACACAAGAGATAACGTTATTTTAGCCTAACGCAGACCTGGGCATTCTGCGGCCCGCGGGCCACATCCGGCCCTTTGTGCGTTCCTGTCCGGCCCGCGTGAGGCCAATCATAAATTACAAAATACATTTTAAAAAGTACCTCTGTCGAGTGTGCAATACAACGGTGCTGCTTTTGTTTTGAAAAGCGTTATTTGTATTACTTCCGTGTGGACGTATGCGCATGCGGGATTGTGAGTGAATGTGAACAGCGGCAATCACAAATTACAAAATAAAGTTTAAAAAACATCTATGTCGTGCACGCAATACAACTGTGCTGCTTTTATTTTGAAAAGTGTTATTTATGGACGTATGTCCGTGTGTAACCTGTGAGTGAAGGTGCACAGCGACAAGTGATGCACAGTTACTCCCGAGACGCTAAAAAGAGAAAAGTTGATGACGAATGGCGTGTTTTCAACAAGACATGGACTGCCAAGTATTTCTTTACAGAAATTAAAGGTAAAGCCGTGTGCTTAATTTGTGGTACACAGGTTGCTGTGTTTAAAGAATATAATTTGAATCGCCACTACATGACGAAGCACGAGGAAAAATACCGGAATCTGTCTGATGAAGCGCGCGCAAGGGAGGCTGATGTGTTGATGGTAAAACTGCAAACCCAACAAAGACTTTTTGCCAAATTTCACACCCCCAGAGATGCAGCTGTAAGGACAAGTTTTGTCATTTCTCACAAAATCGCCAGAAAAAGTAAGGCGTTTTCTGACGGAGAGTTTATTAAGGAGTGCTTATTGGACTCTGTTGCGCTGATATGCCCGGAAATTTGGAGCTTCAGCTGAAGAACAGAACGGCCGACTTTGACTGTTTTTCGCTGGCTTTGGATGAGAGCTGCGATGTACGTGACACCGCCCAGCTGCTCATCTTCTTACGTGGGATAACTGCATACTTTCAAATCAGTCAATTAAAGGGACAACCACAGGTAATGACTTGTTCACATAGGTAAATGCGTGTTTGGACATGTTAGGACTGAAATGGAACAAGCTGGCAGGTGTGACAACAGATGGTTGTCCAAATCTGACGGGGAAAAATGTTGGACTTTTAAAGAGGATGCAGGATAAACTTTAAATTAACCCTGTGCAGAAATTGACATTTTTGAATTGTATTATACATCAGGAAGTGTAGTGTAAGACAGTGTTAAAAATACAACCATCAAAAACAATCTGCTTTTGGTATAAAGTTAAGTTAGGTTAAATGAAAGTATTATTATTATTATTATTATTATTATTATTTATGTTACGGTACATCAAAAATAATATTGAGCAACATTTAATTGAAATATTGTCGATGTGGCCCTCCAGCAGTGCTCGGGTTGCTCATGCGGCCCCCGGTAAAAATGAATTGCCCACCCCTGGCCTAAAGGCTACAAGTGAGCAGATATGGAAATTAACCGCAACAGTTAACGTTAGTTACTCACCGGCACTATCACTGGGACTGCAGGTTGAAGCAGAGGAAGAGGGGCATGCTTCGTCACCTCTGTCGCTGCTTCTCCACGTGTCGAAGACACGACACGTTTCTCTAACCTTCAGGTTATGTACGGCCTGAACATGTTTCAACATGTTTGTTGTATTGCTCCCCTTACAGGAAAGCGAAGCCTGGCAATAATAGCAGATAGCCGTTTCCTCCTCGTATTTCTTAGTAAAGTGAAGCCATGCCTTGAAGTGTTTTTTCCGGTCCATTGTTGTTGCTGCTTCTGTATTTGCCGCCGAATGACTGAGCTACGTCATTTCCTGTGACGTGCCACAGGACATTTCCTGTGACACGGGATTCTTCCCAGGGATTCGAATAAAGAACCAAATATTTTTCTTTACTATAGTGGTTTCGAAAACGGGAACCGTTTTCTCAAAAAGGGATTTGAATCCATGGAATTGGTTCTTTTCTTATCGAACAATCGGGAGAACCGGTTTTCGAACATCATCCCTACTCGTAAACGTGTTAACATATTAGTTACTCTAACGAAGATAGCTTGATTGCATTACGATAGCACGTACAAGTGTGCATGAAAACACTCCTACAGACATCACACATGGGACGCCTAAGTAAGTAAGAATTGTTTTAGTTATATTGTAAAACTTACAAACGTTGCTTGGCGTGATGAATAAATGATAATAAATGATAAATGGGTTATACTTGTATAGCGCTTTTCTACCTTCAAGGTACTCAAAGCGCTTTGACAGTATTTCCACATTCACCCATTCACACACACATTCACACACTGATGGCGGGAGCTGCCATGCTAGGCGCTAACCGAATGAAGAATCCTTTCGAGCAGAAACACTGTAGATGAATGGTACCCAAAGCGGGATCGACTTCCGGTTGAAGGCGCAAAACAGGAAGTACATTTTCAACCAGTAGCACCTGCAGGGAAAGATCTCGTCCAAAAGGTGGCGCCCTAGCACAACTAATAACACACCTTTTCAGTGTCTCTGTCTGTGTTTTATGAAAACTATTTGTTGAACACAAAACATTATGGCCGTTAGCGGAAAAAAATCCATAAATTAGCCGCACTGTTTTACAAAACCCAAAAGCAGTGAAGTTGGCACGTTGTTTAATTCGTAAATAAAAACAAAATACAATGATTTGCAAATCCTTTAAAATAGAGATGCCGATAAATGCTTTAAAATGTAATATCGGAAATTATTGGTATCGGTTTCAACCTTCCGATTTTCCCGGGAGACTCCCAAATTCCAGTGCCCCTCCCGAAAATCTCCCGGAGCAACCGTTCTCCCAAATTTCTCCCGATTTCCACCCGGACAACACTATTGGGGGCGTGCCTTAAATGCACTGCCTTTAACGTCCTCTACAACCTGTCGTCACGTCCGCTTTTCCTCCATACAAACAGCGTGCCGGCCCAGTCACATAATATATGCGGCTTTTACACACACATAAGTGAATGCAAGCCATACTTGATCAACAGCCATACAGGTCACACTGAGGGTGGCCGTATAAACAACTTTAACACTGTTACAAATATGCGCCACACTGTGAACCCACACCAAACAAGAATGACAAACACATTTCGGGAGAACATCCGCACCGTAACACAACATAAACACAACAGAACAAATACCCAGAACCCCTTGCAGCACTAACTCTTCCGGGACGCTACAATATACACCTCCCGCTACCCCATTGTCTTGCTGCAATAAGCGTGATATGTTGCTTGGATGGCAACATATGTTGCTCCAAAACCTGTATGTACAAACCCCGTTTCCATATGAGTTGGGAAATTGTGTTAGATGTAAATATAAATGGAATACAAAGATTTGCAAATCCTTTTCAACCCATATTCAATTGAATGCACTACAAAGACAAGATATTTGATGTTCAAACTCATAAACTTTTTTTTTTTTTTGCAAATAATAATTAACTTAGAATTTCATGGCTGTAACACGTGCCAAAGTAGTTGGGAAAGGGCATGTTCACCACTGTGTTACATGGCCTTTCCTTTTAACAACACTCAGTAAACGTTTGGAAACTGAGGAGACACATTTTTTAAGCTTCTCAGGTGGAATTCTTTCCCATTCTTGCTTGATGTACAGCTTAAGTTGTTTAACAGTCCGGGGGTCTCCGTTGTGGTATTTTAGGCTTCATAATGCCTAAAATGCTGGTGAAAGTTAGGGCACTCCTGGCCCGGCTTCCCGTGGCTCCCCGAAGGATGAATGGTGCGGTATCCGGTCTCCTCCTGCACCCACGCTCGCTCGATCCGATCGGCTCCTGGCTGGTTCCTATCGTTGGTTTGGAGGAAGAAGCTTGCCGTCGTCGCTCCTGCTGTCCCCGCCCCCGGAGGCGCGGGGTGGATCACCGCCACCTGCGGGCTGTGTGTCGGGCCCCACCCGGATTAATTGCGGCCTTGGACGTGCTGGCCCCCGCCAGGTTCGGTCTTGTGAACGCAAGATCTTTGACAAACAAAACGTTTATCCTGAAGGATTTCTTCACTTCCCGCGGACTGGACTTCCTCTGTGTGACGGAGACATGGCTGAGAGCCGGTGAGTCCGCCCCTCTTAATGAACTTCTGCCTTCGGAGTGTTCCTACTTTAATTCCCCACGGCCGTCCGGTCGAAAAGGAGGAGGATTAGCAGTCGTTTTTAAAAATGACTTTAAATGCCGTCAGATCCGCCTACAATCCTCCTTTTCAAGCTTCGAACTGTGCATGTTTGAACTGGGTCTTTCTGATGTCGTCCTGTGTGCCGTCATCTATCGACCACCCAAGTACCACAAAGACTTTATAACTGACTTTTCTGAATTTCTGGCTGAAATCCTGCCCAAATATGATCGTGTCCTTATTGTGGGTGATTTTAATATTCACACCTGCTGCCCAGATGAGCCGCTTTCCAGGAGCTTCCTGAATATAATCGACTCATTTAACTTTGTACAGTCTGTGTGTGGTTCTACACATGAACGCGGGCATACACTCGATTTAGTGCTCTCGTATGGTTTGTGTGTTTTTAATTTGGACATTTGCGACGCTGTGTTCTCTGATCACATGCCGATCCTGTTTGATATTGCCACGCAGTGTCCAGTTAAATTGTGCGCACCGCCCCAACGCTCTCGCATGTTTAATTCTTCGTCTCCTGCTCGGTTCTCCTCTATTTTTTTGACTCTTTGTGATGATAATTCTGCAGCATCTGTGTGTCTGAATACTGAAGAGTTGGTTTCTGGGTTCAACTCTATCTGTTCACAAACACTGGACACGATCGCGCCTTTCAAATGCCGCCGCGCTAAAACCACGCCTCAACCCTGGTTGAATGACGTCACTCGGGCTGCCAGGCGCGTATGTAGAAGAGCAGAGAGAAAATGGAAAAAAGACAGGCTGCATGTGTCCTTTGCCATTTTTAAAGAAAGCCTGTTTTCCTTTCAGATGACTGTAAAAGCAGAAATGAATATATATCTATCTCAGATTATATCTTCTAACTGTAACAACCCCAGAGTTCTGTTTAAAACTATTAACACTGTCATTGATGCTCCCAAATCTGCTGGTTTTGATGCTTCTTTTGAATTCTGTGAAAATTGTCTCCATTTTTTCACTGACAAAATTGTGTCAACTAGAGCCAGTCTATCTCAGCCTTCATATGACCCTTCTGTTCCCCTGCATTTCTCTTCTGTTTTCCATCAGTTTGAGCCGGTGTCCTTTTCTTTTTTAAGTGACACAGTTAGTCATATGAAGCCCTCTGGTTCTCCTGCAGATGCCCTCCCACCTCGCCTGTTTAAGGAGGTACTTGCTACTATTGGATCAAGTGTCCTTAACATTATCAATAGTAGCCTCTCTTCTGGAATAGTTCCAGTAGAGTTTAAACATGCAGTGGTACGACCTCTACTTAAAAAACCCAGCCTCGACCCCTCTCTCCTCTCTAACTTCAGACCTATCTCTAATCTTCCATACATTTCCAAAATATTAGAGAAGGTTGTCTACAGTCAGTTGCTGCCCTTCTTAGAGGATAATGGTATCACTGAGCTGTTCCAGTCCGGTTTTAAAGCCCTCCACAGCACAGAGTCAGCGCTTCTAAAAGTTTTTAACGATATCCTCCTGTCCACTGATTCTGGTAAATATGTTGTCCTGGTGCTTTTAGATCTGTCTGCTGCGTTCGACACCGTCGACCACGCCACCTTAATCACTCGTCTTGAGAACTGTGTGGGCATTAAGGGCGCCGCCCTCAACTGGTTCCGGTCGTACCTAACCGACAGGAGTTTTTGTGTAAAAGTAGACAGTTTTATGTCGTCCACAGCTCCTTTACCACATGGGGTCCCCCAGGGTTCAATCCTTGCCCCAATTTTATTTGCGCTTTACCTTCTCCCCCTTGGTTCTATTTTTAGGAAGTACAGTATTGCATTTCATTTTTATGCCGATGATTGCCAGATTTATTTTCCCATGGCACAAAATAACACGGTTCAAAGTCTTATTGACTGCCTGCACGACATCAAAGTCTGGCTTTCAGCTAACTTCCTGAGCCTAAATGAAGACAAAACAGAAGTTATGTTGTTCGGTCCAAGTCGCTCTCCCTCCCCCAACGTTGACCTCGGCACTCTGACCCCGTATCTCAGCGACTCTGTCACAAACCTGGGGGTAAAGTTTGACTCAGATTTTAAATTCGAAAAACAAATCAGCAGCGTCGTTCAAAAAAGCTTTTATCAATTACGCCAAATAGCGAAAGTGAAACCGCTTTTATCAAGACATGATCTTGAGAAATTAATCCACGCTTTTATCTCGACTCGTCTTGATTACTGTAATGCCCTGTATGTTGGCATTAGCCAGGCCTCCCTCGCCCGCCTGCAGCTCGTACAGAACTCTGCTGCTCGTCTGCTAACACAGACCCGCAGACGTGAGCACATCACCCCTATTTTAGCGTCCCTTCACTGGCTCCCTGTGCGTTACCGAATACATTTTAAACTCCTTTTATTTGTTTTTAAATGTCTAAACAACCTCGCGCCAACCTATCTCTCCGACCTCCTTCAGCCTTACTGCCCCACCCGATCCTTAAGATCAGCCGATCAGCTGCTGTTGACGGTCCCTGACACAAGGCTGAAGCTTAGAGGTGACAGAGCTTTCGCCGTTGCTGCCCCCAAGCTCTGGAACGACCTACCCCTGAGTGTTAGACAAGCCTCCTCTCTTCCTGTTTTTAAATCTCTCTTAAAAACATACTTTTATTCCATGGCTTTTAACACTGAGTGATATCCATCCTGCAATGGCGCCCCATAATACACCTGCTGTGATCCTGTTTTTATGTTTTTATGTTTTTATTAATTCTATTTTAATTATTTATTTTTTATCATGTTCTGTTTGTGTTGTGTTGTGTTTGCTCGGTACTCGTTTTATCTTTTAACCTGCTCATTGTACAGCACTTTGGCTACCCCTGTGGTAAATTTTAAATGTGCTTTATAAATAAAGTTGATTTGATTTGATTAATGCGCCACACATTTTCAATGGGGGACAGGTCTGGACTACAGGCAGGCCAGTCTAGTACCCGCACTCTTTTACTATGAAGCCACGTTGATGTAACACGTGGCTTGGCATTGTCTTGCTGAAATAAGCAGGGGCATCCATGGTAACGTTGCTTAGATGGCAACATATGTTGCTCCAAAACCTGTATGTACCTTTCAGCATTAATGGCGCCTTCACAGATGTGTAAGTTACCCATGTCTTGGGCACTAATACACCCCCATACCATCACACATGCTGGCTTTTCAACTTTGCGCCTTTAACAATCCGGAGGGTTCTTTTCCTCTTTGGTCCGGAGGACACGACGTCTACAGTTTCCAAAAACAATTTGAAATGTGGACTCGTCAGACCACAGAACACTTTTCCACTTTGTATCAGTCCATCTTAGATGAGCTCAGGCCCAGCGAAGCCGACGGCGTTTCTGGGTGTTGTTGATAAACGGTTTTCTCCTTGCATATGAGAGTTTTAACTTGCACTTACAGATGTAGCGACCAACTGTAGTTACTGACAGTGGGTTTCTGAAGTGTTCCTGAGCCCATGTGGTGATATCCTTTACACACTGATGTCGCTTGTTGATGCAGTACAGCCTGAGGGATCGAAGGTCACGGGCTTAGCTGCTTACGTGCAGTGATTTCTCCAGATTCTCTGAACCCTTTGATGATATTACGGACCGTAGATGGTGAAATCCCTAAATTCCTTGCAAAAGGTTTTTCTTAAACTGCTCAACAATTTGCTCACGCATTTGTTGACAAAGTGGTGACCCTCGCCCCGTCCTTGTTTGTGAATGATATTATACCCAATCATGGCACCCACCTGATCCCAATTTGCCTGTTCACCTGTGGGATGTTCCAAATAAGTGTTTGATGAGCATTCCTCAACTTTATCAGTATTTATTGCCACCTTTCCCAACTTCTTTGTCACGTGTTGCTGGCATCAAATTCTAAAGTTAATGATTATTTGCAAAAAAAAAATGTTTATCAGTTTGAACATCAAATATGTTGTCTTTGTAGCATATTTAACTGAATATGGGTTGAAAATGATTTGCAAATCATTGTGTTCCGTTTATATTTACATCTAATACAATTTCCCAATTCATATGGAAGCGGGGTTTGTACCTTTCAGCATGAATGGTGCCTTCACAGATGTGTAAGTTACCCATGCCTTGAGCACTAATACACCCCCATACCATCACAGATGCTGGCTTTTGAACTTTGCGCCTATAACAGTCCGGATGGTTCTTTTTAAAAAAAAAAAAGTGGACTCGTTAGACCACAGAACACTTCTCCACTTTGCATCAGTCCGAAGCGAAGCCAGCGGCGTTTTTGGGTGTTGTTGATAAATGTATTTTGCTTTGCATAGTAGAGTTTTAACTTGCACTTACAGATGTAGCGTCAAACTATAGTTATTGACAGTAGTTTTCTGAAGTGTTCCTGAGCCCATGCTGTGATATCCGTTACACACTGATGTCGCTTTTTGATGCAGTACCGCCTGAGGTGTCCAATGTCTGTAATATCGTCGCTTACGTGCAGCGATTTCTCCAGATTCTCTGAACCTTTTGATTATATTACAGACCGTACATGGTGAAATCCCAAAATTATTTGCAATAGCTTGTTGAGAAATGTTGTTCTTAAACTGTTAGACGATTTGCTCACACATTTGTTCACAAAGTGGCAACCCTTGCCCCATCCTTGTTTGTGAATGACTGAGCATTTCATGGAAGCTGCTTTTACACCCAACCATGGCACCCACCTGTTCCCAATTAGCCTGTTCACCTGTGGCATGTTCCAAATAAGTGTTTGATGAGCATTCCTCAACTTTCTCAGTCTTTTTTGCCACTGTTGCCAGCTTTTTTGAAACATGTTGCAGGCATCAAATTCCAAATGAGCTAATATTTGCAAAAAATAATAACGTTTTCCAGTTCGAACGTTAAGTATCTTGTCTTTGCAGTCTATTCAATTGAATATAGGTAGAACAGGATTTGCAAATCATTGTTTTCTGTTTTTATTTACCATTTACACAATGTGCCAACTTCACTGGTTTTGGGTTTTTTATAAGCTTTGGACAAAAGTAGCGGCTTATAGTCAGGCAAATACAGTACATAATTAATATTTATTTTGGGGGTTTTTAGAGATAAATCACGGGTTAACTTGTTTTTTGACAGCCCTAATTTGTATTGTAAAAGCAATTAATTTTGGTCAAATTGCCCAACGTCCACTGTAATCTATATTGAATAATGATGCTTTTGTTTCACCATGTTTTACACCAAATATGGTGTGGGTTGACTTGATCATTTGAGGAACCTTGTATTTATTCGGTGAACATTATATTTTCCGTTACTAAAACAATTCAACATAATTTCAAATAGTTTTTAAAGTCTCACCAGCGCAGCATGTTGGTGTAACCAAAAGGATCTTTAATTCATTAAAACAATCACCCTCACAATTAATGATCTCATTAGCATAACTGCTAATGTTTAATATATCATGGGGGATTAAAGTGTGACATTATTCAGCTGATTATCGTGGAGTCGTCATTACAGTATGTGTGTGTGTGTTAGTTTTTAGCATGGCAACGACACGAGCCAACACTGAGGGACATAATCTTCTAATGAGCTGCGCGTAACGAGACTTTAAGCAGCCACTCGCTTGACGGAGTCACACCGTGGATCTTGTTTTTTGATTCGCCTGGAGAATTACGAAGCGCTTAAAAGACCGCCACTCGAGCATCTCCGCGTACACTTGACAGAATTCTCACCACGCTCGTTGCGAGTGTGTACAATAATGTATCTCGTGGGTTCCACAACACTCATTTGAGCCTCAAAGTCTGAAATTGGGCGCCCATAAAGTCGAACAATTAAGAGTGCATGACAAAAGCGCACGTGTGTGTGTGTGTGTGTGTGTGTGTGTGTGTGTGTGTGTGTGTGTGTGTGTGTGTGTGAGCATGTGTGTGTGTGTGTGTGTGTGTGTGTGTGTGTGTGTGTGTGTGTGTGTGTGTGTGTGTGTGAGTGTGAATGTGTGTGTGTGCCGTATGTAGTTGTGAAAAACAATAACAACACTATTTTTTTAAATCTGCTTTTTTAAAACACATTTGATCACGTGCTCTTTATTGTTTAGTTGAATTTTCTTACATTTTGAGCCAGTGACATACACTTTCTTTAATAATATTTTTTTTTGTTTTAATTCAATCAATCAATCAATCAATCAATGTTTATTTATATAGCCCTAAATCACAAGTGTCTCAAAGGGCTGCACAAGCCACAACGACATCCTCGGTATAGCCCACATAAGGGCAAGGAAAAACTCACCCCAGTGGGACGTCGATGTGAATGACTATGAGAAACCTTGGAGAGGACCGCATATGTGGGTAACCCCCCCCTCTAGGGAGACCGAATGTAATGGATGTCGAGTGGGTCTAACATAGTATTGTGAGAGTCCAGTCCATAGTGGATCCAGCATAACAGTAAGAGTCCAGTCCACAGTGGGGTCAGCAGGAAACCATCCCGAGCGGAGACGGGTCAGCAGCGCAGAGATGTTCCCAACCGGTATACAGGCGAGCGGTCCACCCCGGGTCCCGACCCCGGACAGCCAGCACCCCATCCATGGCCACCGGATCTGTGTGTCTCCCCTTCCACAAGGGATAGGGGGGAGCAGAGGAGAAAAGAAAAGAAACGGCAGATCAACTAGTCTAAAAAAAAAAAAAAAAAGTAACTGCCTTGTCTAAAGCAGGGGTCCCCAAACTATGGCCCACGGGCAGGATCCACACACTGGCCCGTAGGAAGTCCCAAACTAAATAAAAACAAAAAACTAAGACAACTAGGGAATTATCCTATACTATCCTATAATATGTCTTTTGTATGTATGTATGTATGTATGTATGTATGTATGTATGTATGTATATATATATATATATATGTATATATATCATGATTTTTATATATGTATATATATATATATATAAATATATATATATGTATGTATTTATATTTAGATATATATATTTATTATACATATATATATATATATATATATTTATACACACATATATATAGATATATATATATATATCTATATATATGTAGATATATATATATATATATATATATATATATGTACATACATATATACACCTATATATGTATATATCTTTATATATATGTATGTATGTGTATATATGTATATGTATTTATTTATATATGTGTACATACATATATATACATATATGTATATATATTTATTTATATATATGTGTATATGTATGTGCATATATGTATGTATGTATATTCATTTATATGTATGTATATATATATATATATATATATATATATATGTATATATATCATGATTTTTATATATGTATATATATATATACCGTATATATATGTATGTATTTATATTTAGATATATATATTTATTATACATACATATATATATATATATTTATACACACACATATATATATATATATATATATATATATATATATATATATATATATATATATGTATATATATATATATATATATATGTACATACATATATACACCTATATATGTATATATCTTTATATATATGTATGTATGTATGTATGTGTATATATGTATATGTATTTATTTATATGTGTACATACATATATATACATATATATATATATATATATATATATATATATATATATATATATATATATATATATATATATGTGTGTGTGTGTATATATGTGTATATATATACATATATATATGTATATCTATATGCTGTATGTGTGTATACAGTCGCGATCAAACGTTTACATACACTTGTAAAGAACATAATGTCATGGCTGTCTTGAGTTTCCAATAATTTGTACAACTCTTATTTTTTTGTGATAGAGTGATTGGAGCACATACTTGTTTGTCACAAAAAGCATTCATGAAGTTTAGTTCTTTTAAGAATTTATTATGGCTCTACTGAAAATGTGACCAAATCTGCTGTGTCAAAAGTATACATACAGCAATGTTAATATTTGCTTACATGTCCCTTGGCAAGTTTCACTGCAATAAGGCGCTTTTGGTAGCCATCCACAAGCTTCTGGCAAGGTTCTACTTTAATTTTTGACCACTCCTCTTGACAAAATTGGTGCAGTTCAGCTAAATTTGTTGGTTTTCTGACATGGACTTGTTTCTTCAGCATTGTCCACATGTTTAAGTCAGGACTTTGTGAAGGCCATTCTAAAACCTTCATTCTAGCCTGATTTAGCCATTCCTTTACCAATTTTGACGTGTGTTTGGGGTCATTGTCCTGTTGGAACAACCAACTGCGCCCAAGACCCAACATCCGGGCTGATGATTTTAGGTTGTCCTGAAGAATGTGAAGGTAATCCGCCTTTTTCATTGTCCCATTT